>NC_059102.1:78046158-78308658 GCF_020740685.1 Jaculus jaculus | reverse complement strand
TATTGACAAGTTCATATAACACAAACACTTCAATATAGATGCATGAATATGAAATTATATCATGACTCTAAATGTACATAATAAATGGGAATAAAATGTTAAATAGCTTAATTTGGATCTATAGTATACTGTCTAGGAAGATACAGGGTGATATGTATATATTTTTCTGAATATCAGCTTTATGTGACTTTCCTAAACAATTAATTTTAGTAGCATCATATGAAAAAAAGACATACTTTTATGTATCTCTTTTATATGTCTTAGTACTATAAATTTGAAAGGAATTATCAATTTTCTTTCTAGCAGGGCAGGAAGTAAACAAAATAGTGACGTGTGCATTGAGAGTATTGATATTGTTTCTACAATAACCTTATTCATTATATAATTCATGATTCACTCTAATTTCAATAAGCTGTATATCAGTTTCTATATTAGTTAGTCAATAATAATTTCACTGACCAGTCCCAGGGCTTCCAAAGTTTATGTGGCACAATTTAGAACATACATGTGGCATGTTGGCAATTAATATATCTGACAGATGACATAATTTATGCTATTTCATCACACATTAGGTATATTACTAGTCTTATGACATCTACCTTACTGCAAGCTTTACAGCAATATATAGGTAAACTCTGGGAAAATTAAGTGAATGCCCCTTTTTCATTCTAGTCCTTTACACAGGATATATTCATCTTTGCTCAACATATTCTGTGAATCCTAGTGTATGGGTTCTTGGAAGATGGCTGAGTGGTTAAAAGCACTTGCTTGCAAAGCCTGCCTGAGATCAATGGACCAGCACCTATGTAAACCATGGTGTAAAGAGGTGTATACACCTGCAATGTAGCACTAAAGACAATGAGAGATGGAATCGAGAGAAGCAAACCTGTGGGCCATTTGTTGTGGATAGAGAAACGGTCTCAATAAAGGTGGAAGAAGAGTATAGCCATGAGGTTACCCTCTGACCTCCATATATGTATTATAGCATGCATGTTCCCATATGCACATGTGAACACACATATTTATTAATCAGCTAAATAAAATGATTTGGGTTAGAGAAATGGTTCGATGGTTAAGGTGGTTGTCTGCCAAGACTAAGGACACTAGTTCGATTCCCCAAGACCCACATTAAGCCAGATGCACAAGATGGTTTATGTGTCTGGAGTTTGTATGCAGTGGCTGAAGGCCCTGGCATGCCCATTCTCTCTTCCTCTCTCCCTGCCTTTCTCTCTCTCTCCCTCTCTCTCTCTCTCTCTCTCTCTCTCTCTCTCTCTCTCTCTCTCCATACATAGATAGATAGATAGATAGATAGATAGATAGATAGATAGATAGATAGATAGACAGATAGATAGATAATCTGCCACTTTTTCTCTCACTCTCTCTCAAATAAATAAATAAATAAATAAATAAATAAATAAAAAAGAGTTTATGACTCTGTGCCAAAAGTTAAAAACATCATATTAATGAAGAAATCCCAGAGAATTAACAGAAAACTAGTTTGTTTGCAACAAATTTGTAACAAACAAAACAAGTGAAAAGTAAAGATGGTGTAATAAACAACTTGAATATGTAGGTAGATTTGGCAAATAACCTCTTCACTTTGTGATGGTATCTTTTAACATATCTCAGAAGAGAATACCCAAGATTCATTTGAAAAGGGTCCTGAAAGGTTTCCACAGATTCTATCACCAACCATCATTATTTCAAGCAATCTTCTCTTTGATGGGAAAGGACAAATAGTATTATTCACTAGGGATCATGGGAATTAAATGCATCCAATTGCTATTAAAGCCAATATTTGACAGCTTTTAAAGTACTGTGATATTCTGTTTGTTACTTCTGAGGGAATATCATTAGCAAAGATAGAACACACTAACACAGACTTGCTTTGGGATTCTTCTGCCTGATTATAGAGAGTATTTAAAGGTACATTTCAGATATATTCTTTTCATTTGCTATAACCAGGTTGAAATGACAATTATGTAGTTTAAAGATTACTAAATTCAGAGGACCTGAAGGCACATTATAACTTGTGAAATTGTACTAGTAATGTGCTTAATAATGTAAATAGTAAGAATAAATAAAACATAAGGGTTCTGGTTTTAGAATGATGTATATTTATGTGCATATAATCTTCTCCCAAAACATATGTCATAGCCATTGTCCAGCAACAAAACACTGTAAGTCCAAAGTAGAGTCTTATTTATTTGGCCATTGAAGGTCTCAGCTAACTTTGATCTGATGATGTCTACTAGTGAGTAGATATTAGTGAGATGCCTAATTTTCAGATTTTAAACAATGTTTATAGATCCACCATTGTACATGAAGGACCCATTCAGAAAAGTGCAACTGATTCTATAAAACTGTACTTTGTAATAAGTCAAAACTGTGTGTATTAAACTACTCACATTATTTCAATGATTATTTTATAGTATTTAAAAATTGTTGGGTGCAAGATGAATTTTCAGATTTAATTTTGGTACAGTCTTTGTGTGTTTACAGTATGTCTGTGGCATGGTATATACATGTTTATATACAGATGCATTCACCCCATGTACATTACTGCACAGGACACATTATGTACCTTTTTATCACACATTTTCCTATGGACAACATCAATCCATCAACCCTGAGATACCGTTCATCAATAAGCACAGCGGTTATCTTTGCTCCACCTGCAAGGATACTGACAGTGTGGTCTTGCACATCTTTACTTGTAGATTCTGGGACGTCAAACCTTGTGATATCCAGCATAAGAGGTACTTATGTTTAAGCAGCAAGGGCTCATAATTATTGAATCATATCCTCAAAACCCCTTCTAACTCATTAGTAAGAGGCCACCCATGGCTTTATTAATGTTTGCAATAGTCATATATACCAAGGTAAAATTCTCACCTGAGTGTACTAGCTTCAAATTAAGAAATTATTTTTTTTCTGAGTAGCTCCCTTTGAATTTCTAACAGAGACCTTCTTTTCCAGTGCTACAGTTATCTATATACACATAAATATTTTCTAATATTTCCCAACAAGTATAGATATGGCTAGTGACAAATGAAGCAGCAAAAACTTAAACACCCAAGAAGCTTATAAGTGTGAACAGAAGGAATGCAGTCTCATACAGGCTGTGAGTGACCCAGACTCAAAGAAATCAACTTGATAATCACACACAAGTAGGAAGTTAGTTGGTAATGGTGTGTGATCAAATGAAGGGCTTTTTCCATGCTGCATACTCAGCTGCAGCATAGTTCTAGCCAGATACTGATGTAGGGAAGTATAGTTTGTTCTTAACTTTTTTTTTGAATTGTATATCAAAAAGATATGAGACAACACCAAAAAATGTGATATTGTCTGAATACAGATGAGTGAAAGAAAGATTGGGAAGGGGTATATTGAAAGAGAAAAGTGTTGCAACAAAGATCACCATATTGTGGCAGAATATGTGAGAAGATCCCACTTTTCTGTAAAAGGACACAAAAGAGTCTCTTCTTCTCTGGCTCCAGACAGTTATAAAAGACATTAACCTCACTGATGATGTCAGCCTATTCTGCTAACTGTGTAAAATGCCAATTATTTTTGTGCAAATGGATTTTCTGCATCTGGATGTACATGGGAACTGGCCAATTCAACCCAGTCCCCAGTCCCAGACAACCGGGGTTTGCAAGCCAGTGCCTTTAATTGCTAAGGTATTTTCCCATCCCAAAGGTCATTAAAAACATTCTCAGGGTGGAGGGAATGCTTAGTGGTTGAGGCATTTGCCTGCAAAGACAAAGGACCCAAGTTCGATTCCCTAGGACTCATGTTGGCCAGATGCACAAGGGGGTGCATACATCTGGGACTTTGTTTGCAGTGGCTGGAGGCCCTAGCATGCCCATTCTCTTTCTCTTTCTCTCTTTCTCTCCATCCCTCCCTTCCTCTCTCCCCCTCTATCAAATAAATAAAATAAAATATTTAAAATATTTTTAAAAATTCTCCAGGTAAAATGGTATTTCAGCTAATGACAGAAAGTTAGGTAAGGGAGGTGACACTTACATACTGAAATCCTAGAATAATTAAAGTATTTTATAATGAGCAAAATAGAAGCCACATGGTACAAGCACCGAAGACAAGGTATTTGAAACTTAAAGAGGTCTTAGAGAGAGACTTCATTCCTATCAATTAACCAAAATTAAAAGTTCTTTCCCACTGTACAATGTTGATAGCTCTTGTTGCAGTAAATCATATTATAAATAGGTTAACTGCATTTGAATACACTAGGCATTAAGTGCCTCCTAATGCATTTTTAGAAATGTTAATTTTGAAGTATAAACCATTGGTATGTATTTATTTATGTCATTAGACTTAGATGGTAGCCATTTTGACAGTGAAAATTCATGTATGTAAATCTTAACAACACTAAGTTGTTGAAAATTCATAAACTGACATAAAGTTACATTTATTTTATAGCATGCTGACTAAGGCACTGCGAAAGAAATGGAACATAGAAAAACCCATGTAGAAATATAGGCAGCACTGTAAAAAGAAAAGGAATATAATGCAGTGATAAAAGTGCAAAGGAAAGTCAAATTTGAATTTTAGATAAAAACTACAAAGAGTAATAATTTTCCACATACCATTAACTATTTGAAGCAATAAATTACATAATCAAATTTTTTTAAAAAAGCAACACAACCCTGATGACATGTGACACACATGTACACTGTTATCAATGGCAGTTAAAAAATTATAAGCAGTAGAGAGACTGAAGGCAATGGGCAATTAATTATGAGTAATATGTCTATGCAGAATTCCAAGAGAAAGGAAGATGGTTTCAATGAAATTGTTACTGACCCATTTAAAAGTGGAAAATCCTAATCATAGAGGTGCCATTGGGATGGTTGTCCCACTCATCTTCCATTTAGCATCTATTCTTTCCACAGTTTAGTCTATTGCTGATTCTGTGTATACTTTGTTTTATCTCTTCTGTCCCTCTGTTTCTCACTGTGACTTTAGTTGATAAATGACTGGTATCCATTATTAATAGCACATCCTCCAACTAATATGCTTTAAAAATATTGCTTATTTATTTATTTTATAGACACAAAGAGGCAGATACAGAGAGAGAATGGGTGTTCCAGGGCCTCTAGCCACTACAAACAAACTCCAGGTGCAAGTTTCATCTTGTCCATCTGGTTTATATGGGTACTGGAAAATCAAACCTGGGGCCTTAGGCTTCACAGGCCTAAACCATCTCTCCATTCCCCAAATTAGGTACTTTAGGCATATCCATGACACACAAGTTAAAGTAGATCACACATCAGGATCAGGAATCAGAATGTCATCAGAAACATAAACATGAGAGATAGAAGGTATATCATTTGGGGATGCATTCCTTATTCTTTAAAAATACTTCATCATGGGCTGGAGAGATGGTTTAGCCGTTAAGCGCTCGCCTGTGAAGCCTAAGGACCCCGGTTCGAGGCTCGGTTCCCCAGGTCCCACGTTAGCCAGATGCACAAGGGGGCACACGCATCTGGAGTTCGTTTGCAGAGGCTGGAAGCCCTGGCGCGCCCATTCTCTCTCTCTCCCTCTATCTGTCTTTCTCTCTGTCTCTGTCGCTCTCAAATAAATAAATAAAATATTAAAAAAAATACTTCATCAAATGTAATAAATTGTATTCTCAACCAAGGTAGTTATCATGTGAGAGAATGCATAGCTTGTTTTCCATATTTTCCAGATTTAGTTCATGTGTATCTTTGTTGTAGTTAGCTCCTTGCTGCTGCTATAAACATCCAAACCAAGCACAGTTTATGGGAAGAAGGGATTTATTTCAAGCTTGTAGATTCAGCGGAAATTCCATCAAAGGGCTAAAGAAGCTGGCTCTCATTCATAAATCCAAGCAGAAACACCACCAAACAGACAGCACCATAAGAAAATACAGCAAGCACTCAAAAACTGTCTTCATACATGTAGGATGGAATTTAGAAACATCCCCATGTCCCTCTCCCCACCCCTCATTAGCAGACAGGGGCTGAATTTAATAAATTTAATAATAATTCAATAAAACACACGAGTTGGGGGGGCATAAATTTAAAGTACCACATTATACCCCTGGCCCCCAGGAGACTCATAAACATCTCAATTGTAAATTGCTTTCCATTCATCTTCAAAGGACCCATAAGCTTTCCTAACTTTAAGACTGTCTCTTAACTGTGAGTCCAGTAAAAAAACAAAACAATTTAAATACTTCCAACACATAATGACACAGAGTAAACATTTTCATGGCTATAAGGCAAAACAAGGAGACTGGACCAATGTAAACTCAAAAACAGTTAGGTAAACATCAGACATCTGCAGTTCAAGTCTAATATCCATGGCGAGTAGTGACAGCCTTTGGATTTTTCCGATTTTACCCTTACATCTGGGCTGAGTAGCCAGGGAAAACTACCCTGGGCTAACAACACTCTGTAACAACCCTTGCACCGTCCTACTATATATCCAAACCGTCTCTGGGTCTAAATTGCAAAACAGTGCCCGTCTTCAACTCCATAATTTGGCTTTCCCAACATCTAAAATAGAAATATTCTGTTTCCTATGTCCTTTCTCAGTATTTAACTCATCTCCTATTATCTTCAGACAATGGCCTCATTGGCATCCAACAGAGGGACGTCACACCGTTTCACTTGCTGTGTCTCGGATGGGGCTCCTGGAATAGTGTGCACTTTATGACCCACTTCCACGTATTTTCCATTCTTCCAAAATCATCATTCCATGGGCAGGACATAGCTATTTGTTAGTTAGGGGATAAAACAAATCTTGACATTGGAGAGCAAGTTTCTTCCTTTCAAAAGAGTTTGCATTTCTACCATGCACTCTTTCTTAGATGGAATCCTCAGGCATCCTTCCATTGTTTTAATATAAAGTAGTTCAGGCATCCTTATTGGTGATAATCTCTTTAACAGTAGCAGCTTTCACAACCAGGCTCTATGCCAGCAACCTTAAACTTCTTAGATTTTTCCAGCTTTAAATCTGATATCTCTTAGTTCTTTATCTTTCTCTAGTCCATTACTTCCAAATTAAACCTTGATGAATCTCTCTTGAGCATGGGCAGTAGCATGCAATCAGGCTTTATGCCAGTAGCCCATTTCCAAAAAAGTTCTCTGCGGTCTTTCCTTCCCTTTGAAAGTTCATAAGGCAGCACAATTCTCTCTGAAATTAGCATTTTCAAACTTTCTTCAGAAGAGTTCATAAAACTTGGCTTATCATTCTGCTCTGTAGTCACAAGTTCCATATCTATATACATATTCCTACAGCACATAAGTTCCAAAAGACCAACATCCACATGGTCAGATTCACTTCATCAAGACCCCAGTTTTTTTTTTTTTTTTTTTTTTTTTCAAGGTTGGTTTGGATCTCACTCAAGTTCAGGCTGACCTTCACCATGTAGTCTCTGGTCGCAGTGTGACCTTGAAATCTCAGTGATCCTCCTACCTCTGTCTCACTAGTGCTGGGATTAACGGCATGCTACACCACACCCAGATAACACCCCAATTCTTGATACCAAATTTCAGTTGTAATAAGCTACATGTAGCTGGGATGAACATCCACACCAGACACAGAAGGAAGGGAGTTGTTTTAAGTTTAAAGATCCAGGGGAAGTTTTGTCAAATGGCAGAAGAATCTGGCTCTCGTTCATAAATTTAAGTAAAGACACCACTAAACTGCCAGCAACACAAGCAAATACAGCCAGAGCTCAGAACTTCCCTGCAAACCTTTAGTCTAGAATTCAGATCTTACCCAATGACACAGCTTCCGATAGCAGGAGTCTGCAGCTAGGGGCTGAAGCTATAAACTCAATTTTAGTACAACACCTGAGTCTATGGGGTACATACATTCACGCTACCACAATCTTTCTCCAGGTACTGTTCTGATGTGTCCTCCAAGGAAGATTCATAATCCAAGAGAAAGACAGAGGTTGATTTGCAAAGAAGAATATTCTTCACAATTGAAAATGCAAGAAACATCAAATAACAATAGAAAGTAAAATAATAATAATAACAATAATTAGAATAGTTCTGGAGAAAGAGATAGTGCCAGTTGGTGCAGAAAAATGAAATGCTTGATAATCATAAATCTAAAGAGGGAGTAGATAGATAATTGTATATTAACTAACATCAGAAGTGTTGGGAGTAAATTCTTTTTGGAAAATGTGATACTAAAATGGCAATACAGTGAATAAAATGTGTCAAATAAAACAACTACAATCCTAATCTGCAGATTCAGATATAAGCTATTATATTGCCATAAAACCCAAAAGTAACCGGTCCTTCATGTATTGCCACACTATATCTGCTCCAAAGATGATGAGAATCATTTGAATGAGAAAATAAGGTATATTTTTCTTTGTTTCATGCCAAGAATCTAATAATATAAAATGTCTGGCTTTCAAAAATTTTAAATGAGAGTATTATTGAATAATGATTAACATACGCTGAGAACAGTAGGGGACAGAACCAGATAGACAGAGGGAGGTAAATTTTTGTAAAGTTCCAGTGACAAGGAATAAACTTGTTTCCCAAAACAAAGTAAAATAACTATAGTTCATACTAGTTAACCAACATTTCAAAATAGCTTTGAAGATTTTCAACACAAGCAAATAATAAATCTGAGGTGCCATGATGGACATGTGATTACCTGATTGTTCATTACACATTGTCTGTACGTGCCAATATGTTACAGTAGTGCTCATGAATATATAATTTGTTAAAAATAAAAATATATAAATATCTCATTAATAATATTATGATGCTACATATTGAATTAATAATTTAATTCCTTAAATAAATTACATTCTATAAGAAGTATCAGGGTATAATTGGCATATAAATTTAGATATATGATTACAAAGACATTTTCTCATAATAATAGGAATACAGAAATTGATAAAGAGGATTAAAAATCTAATTATTGTAAAGTATAAATTAAACTCAAAATGTGCCATAGGCTTATATATACATATATATACACACACACACACACATACATATATATGTGTATATATATATGTATATATATATATATATGTATATATATGTATGTGTGTGTGTGTGTGTGTATATATATATATATATATATATATATATATATATATATATATATATATTTGGTTTTTTGAGGTAGGATTTCCCTCTAGTTCAGGCTGACCTGTAATTCACTATGCAGTCTCAGGCTGGCCTCAAACTCATGGCGATCCTCCAACCTCTGCCTTCCAAAGTGCTGGGATTAAAGGCGTGCACCACCACACCTGGCTATTTAAATATAATTTTTAAATTTCTTTACCTTTTTGATTTGGTTTAAAATATTCAAGTTTACTCACTTACTATTTTATGGGGAATGCTGTTTTCCAGCTGGCTTCATCAAACTGAAGTATGTAAGACAAAGATCACAGGTCTAGCTCCTCCTGTGGGCTGTGTGTTTACTTACAGGAGGGAAACCTGAGGTGTGTTTGCATCTGCAAACTTAGGAAATTACCTTTAACAAAGACAGAAATGTGATGAGAAATGAGCCATCACAATGAGTCTTCAGGCTAATTTGAAAAAAAAAAAAAAAACAACATATATTGGTAGAATATTTTTTAAAACTTAAGAGTACATATTGGCTTTCTAAAAAATAACATATTGTATACACAGGATGTCTAAATTAATTCCACCCAAGAAATACTTTATGGTAGAGATTAGTGTATTCTATTGTCTATAAAAATTACAGATGATTTTCATTAAAAAAATTAGCCTCACATAACTGTTGATTTGGATAGTCAATTTTAGTATATTTGATAATTATTCATGAATGTTTATAAAGGCTAAACTGTAAAAATTAAGAAGATAAATACTGAATTTGTGGATTACATGAAACAAATATTGTACCACATCAGCTAAATATTACATTATAAACAGAATTACCACCAGAAAATAAGTTATTTCTTGATGAGAAGATTCCACTGAAATTACAATTAATGGATTTTTCACTCAGTTGAAATTCCTATTTAGATAGTAAAGTGGTGAAGAAAAAATAAGTCAGAGGCTACAGAACACATCAATGAAAGGAAAGGCTGTTCTGAACAATGGGGCTTAGCACCTTAGACAGACACAGTCTGTCTCAAATTCAGTTTCCATGTCTCTATTGCAAAAGTTAGACAACATATGGCACATGCTCAGCACTTGCTCATTCTCATAAAAGTTAGCATTCTTTTAGCAACTCTATGTGCCCTTTGATATGATGCAGTGAATATTTTCTTCAAAATTTAGTAGACAGAAGTACATCATATAGACAATGATGATGACATAACAATTACATTATCATGGTCTTGTGGTATTAGTCCTGAGCATCAAGCACAGGGCCTCCTGAATGCTAGGAAAGTTCACAACCACTGAGCTCCTACACTGGCTTTGGAAGCAGAATTATGAAGTACCGTGTAGCTCATTTGGTGCCTATTGAGGTTGTTGGAAGAAAGAAAGCAAAAAGCTTAGTTTTTAATCACAGTGCTGGGAAGGCAGAGACCTGAGGCTAGCTGGACAGGCAGTCTAGCCTAAAAGGAGGAGGTACAGGATAATGAAAGATCTATACCCCACCAAAGAAGGTGGACAGTGTTTCTGAGAAATGACTTTACACGTCTGCCTATGGTGCTCACATGCACAAACAAAATGTGTATGGACATGCACACACAAACACACAAAGAAAATAGATAGAAAATAATTATTGTGTTATAAAATGGATAATGTGATCTTAAGTGATAACTCTGTTAAGAAATTCAACAAATGTACTGCTACCAAAACTCCATTTTTTGTATTTCCATGTATATGTTTTTGACTGCTATATTTTTGTCTGTACATGTGTGTGTGGCATACTCTTCAAGACAGAAACTGTCCCTGAACATAGTGCTCATCTAATAGGCCAGAGAATATACCCATCAAGCCCATGGGATAACCTGTCTTTGTCTCACTGCACTGGATTATAGGGATGCATTATCAGGCCTGGCATTTTACATGGGTTTTAGGGATCCTAATTCATGTTCTCCTGCTTTCACTTTACACACTGAGTCATCTGCTTATTTTGTGATAAAGAAATTTGACCCTGGAAAGCAACATGGCTTGCACAAGTTTGTGCACTGTTATATAGCATGAATTGGACTAGCTCATACTTTTTTTTTTTTTTGAGTTCAAATTGAGCAGAGTTCATACCTCCATGAAGATGCTCAGCATTATAACAATATATATTTACTTTTATCCAGAATAACTAATAAAATACACATATTCCCCACAATAAATACAACTAGATGGGTTGGTGCCTCTGGTTTAAATTTTCCTACTTAAAACATGGCTCCTATTCTTTATTAATGGTTTAAAAAAACACTATTTTTATTCTTTTACTTAGTGTTGATGAAAGGTGATTCTATGAATCAGAGAATTTCTTTTTTTTTTAATATTTTTGTTCATTTTTTAAATTTATTTATTTGAGAGCGACAGACACAGAGAGAAAGACAGATAGAGGGAGAGAGAGAGAATGGGCTCGCCAGGGCTTCCAGCCTCTGCAAACGAACTCCAGACGCGTGCGCCCCTTTGTGCATCTGGCTAACGTGGGACCTGGGGAACCGAGCCTCGAACCGGGGTCCTTAGGCTTCACAGGCAAGCGCTTAACCACTAAGCCATCACTCCAGCCCATGAATCAGAGAATTTCTGTATCATACTGTGCTATATGCCCTTTCATTAACATTGCAAAATACGATTAAATTATTCCCAGGCTGAGTTCTATAAGATTAACATGATCACAATATGATAAAAGGTTAGGCAAAGATGGAATAAAAAATAATTCTTTTATCATATTCCCACAAGTGAAGCTAATGTTCAGATATCACCGCCAATGTCCACAGGATAAAAGTCCTTACACCTGTGCAGTCACAAAGCCTGTTTTCTAGCAAGCAACCATTTATCTGTGATTAAAATTCTATTTTATCATAGTGTTTCGTGCAAGTTCCCCTAATTTGTGAGTTTATATAAAATCTACTGGCTTCATCTTATTTCTAAGAATAGGAGGCTACATTTATAGTCAGTTACATGTCATTTCATGTTAGCAGCAGGAAAAGAAATGTGTTTATCTTATATCCACAAGACAGGCACCATTGCTAACTCTCCAATTATTTATTGGTCAAAGTTATTACAGGATCTTTCTGTCCCTTATTTTAATGACTTCCTTATATTTTACTATACTTACCTGTCTTCCTTCTATGTAAATTGTAAAATCAGTCAGTTTGGTTATATATATTATGAATGCACCTAAAGAAGAAAGGAGATATTCTTAAGTCCTTTTCACAGACAAAGTAGCTATAACATGAGGGTAAGCACATGTCAAAGACTCCAGACAAGCTCTAGCTTAATTCCAAGCAGAAACTTTCTGTGATCCCATAAATCTGTCTTGAAGTGAAACAACATTTGCATAGCCAGGGCCTTGGAGAATGGAATGGATAGGGCAGCAAGTGAGAGCAGCTCCAGTTGCACTCTGTTTTCCAAGTTATCACCTTACCTCTTGTTTTCTATTCATTTATCTGCTTTATCTCTAACTTTTTATAATGGTTCACTAAATATTTATATATATTTGGATATTTGAGACAGGGTGTATTAGTCAGGGTTCTATGGAGGAACAGAACTGATAGAATAAATTATATTAAAATGGAATTTATTTGATTAGCTTATGGCAGTCCAAAAACAGCAGTTTGCAGACCCGAGAGTCAAGGAACTGCATAGCTGTTTAGTCCATGAGGTTGGATGCCTCAGCAGTCCTCATCCAGCACTGAAGGCCTGAAGACTTCCTTGAGGGCCACTGGTCTTCAGTTGACATACACAAAGGAAAGCAGCAAGCAGCAGTGGTAGCCAGATTGGAGGAAGGTTTGTTTTTTTTTTAATTGTTGTTGTTTTGTTTTTTGTTTTTTGGTCTTTTTTATTTTTCCCAGAACTTCCTTAAATAAAGCCCCCTTCTTCTGAGAAGGGCTGCCCACTCTTGGTGGAAGAGCTCTATCAGTGGAAGAGCTCTATCAGTGGAGGCAGGGAGGACTTCCCTCTCCAGTCAAATCCTTCCTGGAAGCAATCTCAGAGACTCACTCAAGAGGAATGTCTGTGGATTCCTAAATAAATCAAGTTGACAACAACACTTAATCATCACATAGGGTATAACCTAGGCTGAACTAGAACTCACATTGATCCTCTTGCTCTCAGGTTTTTCATGGCTGGCAATATTTTCAAACAGGAAACACTGTGCCCAAGTCTACTTTTATTTTTCTAGCTTATTGCTTATTCTCCTGGTAGGCCTCCAGCAAATGGAACATCCAAATTTCTTTCAGTTAGTTAAGAAAAGTATTTGGATCTCAAGCATCTCCACAAAGCTTCATGCTATTTCACAGTCAGTGGGTAGCTCAAAGATCATCTCACAGCACAACAGAGAAAAGGTGTGTTCCAGTGTGTGGTAAGCCCCTACTTTTGTGAATATACTCCCTGTGTGAACAAAGACCATGATAAAAATGACCCACTAAACTTTGCTAAGAGTCCATAAGATAAAACATAACAGGTCTTAACACCACTGAGTTTTCTTTAGCTGCTCTCTAAACTTTACAAGCAAAGTTCGTTTTGTCATTATTCTTGTTCTGTAAATGGGTGCTGGCCCATACTCAAAGGCCAGGACATAGAAGACCTTGTGTGACAGTAAAATTTAAGTTCAGGGGCTGGAGAGATGGCTTAACAGTGAAGTGCTTGCCTGTGAAGCCTAAGGACCCCGGTTTGAGGCTCAATTCCCCAGGACCCACATTTACCAGATGCACAAGGGGGTGCACGTATCTGGAGTTCATTTACAGTGGCTGGAGGCCCTGGCATGCCTGTTCTCTCTCTCTCTCTTTCTGCCTCTTTCTCTGTCACTCTCAAATAAATAAATAAAAATAAACAAAAAAATTAAGTTCACAAAAGTGCAATGTGTATATGTGTGTGTGTGTGTGTGTGTGTGTGTGTGTGTATGTATCCCCTCCCCCTAAGAAAAGTAATAAACTGAACCCACCATGTGTATAGTACCCAGGTCAAATGAAAATCTGGGGAAGGAACAGCCTTCTTCCTCCTTATGAATAGCTGTGACTTCAGCTCTCCTTCAAAAGATTGTGGTATAGTGTAGCCTTATGTTTAAAAGATATCGTCAAGTCACTGTAACATACTCAGTTTTGTTAACAATAATTATGAAGTTTGAGAATATTCATGTACACACCATAAAAACATACTGTATGTTGGTGGGAGTAAATCTGAAAAGGATAGGTCACACCTCGAGAATTGTTTAAACTGAATTATAAGCATATTGGGAATCATTACATCACTCAGTTTACTTGTGAGTCTGTTTGAAAGTTAGCAGGAATATAACTACAAAATTGCAAAAAACAAAAGCAATGCTTCTTTATTTTTCCTACATATTTCAGAACACAGCCATTCAGTACTCTACATCTCTGTACTTCAGTTGTCTCGAGATACCTAAGTAAATATTTTGGATCCTTTCCCCTCCCCCCCCCCTGGTATTCCAGTATCCTCTACAATTCCTGGCCTTAGTGGGTACAATGAAATGGCACTCCAGCAATGAGAGTTAGGGTAGTGCCAATATCAAACTGGTACAGCATCGCCACCTAGGGTCCAAATGACAACTGTAAACTTCCTCACCTTTGGTCCTTCCATGAATATACAAGCTTCTAAATATGAGTATGTCTAACAGTTGATGAGAATGTGGAGGAAATATTCTATTTGCTGTTGATTTCCCTCTAGTTAGTTTCCATAAAGAGGAAATATTCTATTTGCTGTTGATTTCCCTCTAGTTAGTTTCCATAAAGAGATCATAGCACAAGGCAGGAACCACCTGTCTTTGCAGATGGCACAGGGAAGCATAAATCTGAGTTTTGTATTAGCAGCACCAGCATGTATCAACCCAAGACAAGCCTTTCACTTGTCAGACAAACCGCCTACTGCAGGACAACAGCAGAGGCAGAGGTTTGCAGCACATCACTGGCAATGGAATCTGTGTTGAACACAACATAATTGGCTTTTCCTTTTTCCTGACAGTCAACACCCTGCACTGTTCTTCATTTTGACTGCTTATTTCATCCTCCCCTGTGAGTAGGTTTGCTTATGGGAATCGGGGGAATTTGGGGTTCTTATGAGAATATTAATATATTTTTCTCTGATTGTTATACTTGCCTCAAATAGCAGCATTTCTAGACCAAGGAAAGAAATCATTAATATAGTTGTGAGTTAGAAGAAATTTATTTTATTTAGTATAATTAACATAACTTGTATTATTAAGCATTTAACTATTCTTTAAAACTTAAAAGTTATGTAATGCATTTTTCTTTTAGCTCCTTCTCCCTCTTTCCCTATATAACTGGCTGATCTTAAACTCTTGATGCTTTTGCTTTCAATTCCTGACAATTGCAGACAGATATGACTGTTTCAAGCTTTCGAAGGTGTGTGTGTATGTGTGCATGCATGTGTGCGCATAGGCACACATGTGTGTGCATAGGCATAGGGAACAACTGCAAGTGATATCTCCCAGGAATACCATTCAACTTTTTTGTTTGGTTGGTTTGGTTTTCCGAGGTAGGGTCTCAATCTGGCTCAGGATAACCTGGAATTCACTATGTAGTCTCAGGATGGCCTTGGACTCACAGTGATCTTCCTACCTCTGCTTCCCGAGTGCTGGGATTAAAGGCATGAGCCACCACACCCGGCTTCATTCAACATTTTTTGAGACAGGGTCTTTCATCACCCTGGAACTGACAATTTATCTAGATTAGTTGATTAGAGAGTCTCTGAGGATCTGCTTATCTATGCTTCCTCAATGCTGGTATTACAAACCAGTACAATAACACTCAAATTTTTAAATGTGAATTCCTCATGTTCATACAGCAGGATCTCCATTGACTTAGCCATCTTTCCATTCACTCATCAATATTTGATGAAAACTATTAATAAATCTAATTGTTTATTTTCTTGTACTTATTCAGCAAATATTTATTGAGTTCCTCCTGTATACAAAAAAACAAAAAAAAAAAAAACTGTAAGAGAATTCTTTATCTGCCAGAAACTGGAGTGATTATAGATAAACATTTAAGATACAGTATAAAATCAAATAAACTAAGTTTGTTCTGTTTGGGAAAATCAGTTAAAGGTTCATGTATAGGAAATCATTCTGAAAAAAATGTCAAGCTAAAAATAAGAACAAGGACATTCTAGGCAGAACGAAATGCAGGTATGGTAGGAAGATTTTGAAAGACATGATTTGTTGAAGTGAAGAACTTAGGCAGCATCTTGCAGAAGAACTAGTTGAGCCTATGGTTGGAAATATAGTGCAGATTTAATTTGAAATGGCAGACATGAGAAATTTTTTAAATATTTTATATATTTATTCAAGAGAGAGAGAGAAGAAGAAGAAGAGGGAGATAGAGAGAAAGAATTGGGCGCGCCAGGGCCTCTAGCCACTGCAAATGAACACCAGATGCATGTGACCCTTTGTGCATCTGTCTTACGTGGGTCCTGGGAAAACAAACTGAGGCCCTTAGGCATCACAGGCAAACACCTTAACCGCTAAGCCATTTCCCCAGCCCAGACATGAGAATTTGAACTAGCTAGAGAACAGTAGTCTATTGGAAAGACAATGCAAGGGAAACTGATGCATATATGAACATACCACAGTATACTTGAGGTATAGTTAATATTGACTGGCTAGAAATTCATGAGCTAGGCAGCAAAGGAAGTTATGTGATGTGCCTCTGATGCTCCTAATTAGATTAATGAGCAGATGGCATTATCAGTCTGCAACCTGTACTACACTGGAAAGGATATTTTGTGGGGAATTTTGATATGTTTATTTTCTTTCAAAATTTTAGTCAGGTGAGTTGATAACTAACCAATAACAAAAATTATATTTTTGACTTGGCAGAGAGCTGCCAATTATAAGTCATAGATGATAGACACATGGTATTAGTTTATTGCCAAAAAGGATCATGAGCCCAAAATACTAATGCTGGAGAACAAAGACCACAGTCCTTTCTATCAGTACTGTTGTAGCTACATCCTCATTCTCGGTTGTGTTTTTGTTTGTGACATTTTAATTTGCAGAAGTAAGTCTGAGTTTTGAAGTTAAATGTAAATTTGCTGTATATAATACTTCAAGTGTTTGGAATTTGTACATACATTCTATCTTCAATAAGAAGCTTGGGCAGACTTGTCAAGAACAGATTCTCAAGCCAGACTCCCTGACTGCATCTTCAAATAGATGTGAGAAATTGGGCAGTCTATTTAATTTTGTTGTGCTCTGTTTTTTGTTTTTTGTTTTTTGTTTTTTTTTGTTTTATAAGTAATAGCAACTACACCCCTGCTCTGAGGCATACATACTTATTAAACAGGGAAATTTTTATGTATTACTTTTAACAGTGTCTAGTAAGAAAGAATGTTTATTAAAAATAGTAAAATCTTTAACCTCTCTACACATGTATGATCAGATTCACATGACATTTTCTTGTAACAATAATAATGAATAATAATAATAGTATTAGTAGTCACATTTTCTTTGCTTACTTTGAAAATGTTATCCATCTAAATCTTGTAAGGTTATATAAGTCCAAAGAGTATTGATGTAGATGCTTCTACATATTTTCCATTCTGATCTTAACTGTGTGTTTGCATTTTTCAGTTAAATATGTGCTTATTTATGTTTATTCCATAGAAAGGGTCATAGGAAAAACACTGGCAGTTGGAGATATCCAAGCAATGCATCACAGTATAAACCCTAGTGAAGCTTGAAAGATTTAACATCTCATGTGATAATCATTCCTATACTAGTGAGAAATGCGACTTTTCAGCTTGCTCTACAATGATGGTAACAGTGAAAAAGAGAAGGGGAAACTTACAAAAATAGAATCACTATACATATAGTGTTTACAGTCTTTTACTTCATCTGACATGTAAGCAAATTTAATTATGTAGATGTTAAATCACATCTATCACTTATTTAAAAGACTTTGATACTAAAAGAATAATCTTTAGATCAATAGAAATAGACCACTAGCACATCTAGCACTTGATAGAAATGAGTCTCAGGCCACATCCAAGAACTTCTGATTCACAATCTGTATTTGAACAAGTACCTGACTATTTCATAAATATAGTTTGAGAATATCTGAATAAGAACACTTAGAATTCAGTCATATTTTGATGATAGATAGAGCTGGTGAAGACTAAACATAAAAAAAGAAATATATTCACTAACTTGAATTAAATGAATTTCCAAAATAAACCTATGCAATACATATAGATTGAAGTCTAAGCTTTATAGTACATCTAGGTATATAAGCCCAGATGCCAAGGAGACTTATATCAGAAGAACACATGCCAAAGATGGCAATCATGCCATTTCAGGATCATGAGGAATCAAGTGCAGAGCTGCATGACACAGTTCCAGCCCAGCTGTCTTTTCCTTGGAGTCCAGTGTGGCCCCTCTATAGAAACATCTTTGGCTCTCTACATTACAGATATCTATGGTTGTCTGTATAATGCTTGTCTTTTTCTGTCTTTCTCTTGGTGCACCAATCTCTAAGTTTACTTTTCCAGCAAAAATTGATGTTAGTGAAGTGTTGTCAATGTATCTGAAAGAAGCTCTGGCATAGAATTGGAAAGACAAGAAAATGGGTCAGAAATAATGGTTTCCCTTAAAGACCTTAAATAAAGTCAGGCATGGAGTACAGTAGTACATTGAGGAGGAAATAACGAACCTCCTAGAACACTGTAAAAATTGTTCTATGACTAATTTTTCTAATTGGTGGCAATTGCAGCAAAGTATGACTCTTTAGCAAGAATCCTTATGGGAAAAACAACCAAGGCCAGAAAGAATTCAATTGGGGGGACCAAAGTCTAAGTATTGGAGGGATTTGGAAAGGGGAATTCAAAATAAATGGTTGAGGGATAAATGGGTTTATAGGACCAATGGTGGGAACCCCCATTTGTGGTTGTTCTGTCTCTCACCTTTAATATATTAATTGAAAGTAGGAGCTCATGAAATAGCAAGTGCTTGACTGCACATTCATGGTGAAAGTGTGAAAATAGTTAATCATTATAGGGGCCTGATGACTGTACTTGAGGTAAATAATTTGGGATTGTTTGATGTAAAGGAATAGCAAAAAGTTTCTATGAATTCTGTGGAACTGTACCTTTCTTGAAGTTTGCTCTTGCATGATATGATCAGAAAATAAAAGACTGAGGTTAAGAGCTATGGCAGCAGGAGAGAGAGAGAGAGAGAGACCCAACTGCCTTCAGCATTAGCCTGTCAGCTTGCACCAGAACTTAACTTTGAGTTATTGTGCTGCTCCCTTTCCCACCTCTCTTCTTTGGGGACCCTCCTTCAAGCCAGGTCTGGACCCTGGCAAACACAATAGTTGAAGACCAGTTTAGGCTGCAGTGTGTTTAAGGCCACCCTGAGCAGATCATCTCTATCACATTTTCTACGGCCCAGGAGACATTAATAAGTGTTGGATTAAATGAGTGTTGATATTGTTGGGTCATGATATGCAGAGACATTTCTCCTACCCGTAACTGTGGGCTAACTCCACAATGCATGACCCATATACCTCAACAAGGAGGGATCAGGGGGAGGGGTTAGGACATGGATGATCCTAACAATGGTACCAACTTTACTGTATACACTGAGCACAAAGCTAATTAATTAAAAAAATTTTGGAGAGAAAAATAAAAATAAATTAATGTGTGTTGATTTCTTAACTAGCCTGAGAAACTTCTTCAGAGAAATAGTGATAGGTGTTGAGGAGACTCAAAACTCATCAAAGTAGAAAATCAGAGGCTAGTAAGCATTCAACTTTAAAGGAGACCTATAACATGCCCACCAAAGCTGAGGGATTGGTGCAGAAGAGGAGGAACAAAGATTGTCAGAGCTTCAAAGTGGGAAGGAGTATCCTGAGGAATTGTCCCCCTCCACAGAGACTGATGCATTCTTAACCCCACAGTGAACTCCAATGACTGAATTTGGACTGAATACTAACTCCACTGTGGAGGACCCTCAGTGAAATGGAAGCTGGGAAGAGGGGATATCTATGTATAACCCAATGGGAACATGGACAATATGCATTATGTTAAAATCAATCAATCAATAAATAAATGTTAACAATCAAAAGCAGCCCATGGAAGGAAAGGTTGAATGTCAGCTTACATTCACAAGGGAAAGAAACATCCCCTCAGGGAAGCACAAAAGAGCAGGAGAGTGGCTCACATTAAGTACAGCAGCTGGAGGGAACAGACAAAGAGAGGGAGATATGTAGCTAACAAGTTTCTTGAGAAATTTGGTTCCTTTAAAACATTTGGGTTTTAGTGAACATTTTATTCTCATTTCCTTTTTACATTAGAGTCAGTCTGTAACTCATTTTGTGGGTATATTGTAGCAGGGTCTCACACTAACCCAGGTTGGCATGGAACTCACCCTAGATCCTAGGCTGGCTTCAAACTCACATTAACCTTACTCTTTGAAGCCTCTCCAGTGCTGGAATGGTAGGCAGGAGCCACCACATCCCACTCTTTCCATTAAATAATATTCAAAACTTATCAAGAATAATGGAAACAAAAAATTCTATAACAAGATTGATGCAATGGGATTTTTTTTATTCTACTGAATTTATATTCTTTACTAACTCGCCATATATTTTTAACAGCTTACTCCTGTAGTACTTTTGCTTAAAATCATGAATGTGAGGGATTTTGTAAACCATCTGCAGTGTGTGAAGATGCAGGTACCCTCCCATTGGTGAAGACTTACCCTATGGACCTTCACCTCTTACTATGTCCCCACACCACACTCTGCTAACCAAAGCATTACCTTTTGTATGGGAACATCTTACCTTTTCTACACAAGTGGTTCACAAAGTGTAGCCTGCAAGGTCAAACAATTTTGATAACACTGGAGAGTTTTTCACCCTCATTCTGTGTATATAGTGGAAGATTTCAAATGATTAACTGCCATGATTTCCTGCAATAGACTGAAAAAAGGTGATTTCATTTATTCTCTACTAAGCTTGCTATCAAGGATATGTTTAAAAAGTGTGAAACAATGTCCTTCTTCAAATTTTTTGAAAAAAAAATCTCCGATAAACTAACAGTCACTTTTTGAAGGTACATTTTAATGAAGACATGGACTTAATCACATTATTTTGAATGAAAAATAAATATTTTCAGAGACCTGAGTTTTATTATAGTAGAAAAATTATCATGAGATAAAAAAGTGTGTTAATGGAAGTTTGTTTTCAGTGTCTCAATATTTTTTATAAGTGTAAAGTGCTTGAAAAATTGGTCATCATTATTTTCTTGATCTCATTGGGTCATGAATGAAGGTGGATTTATATATGATCTTTTCCTTCCTGGTTTTTCTGAAAGCAGTTGATCTTTCATAATGATTGGATGTAGCAGAATGAAGGACAATGAGAATGGTAACATGAAAGAAGAAAATACATACTTTATTGATTATAAGTGCCTTTAGACAATCATATGTGCTCTGCAAAACTGTCCTGTTAGTGATCAAATTGAGAACCAAACTCAGGTTTCTAGTTTTTGGATATTAAAATAACCTGGCTGTTTAGGCAGGCATCCCTTCTTCCTTCAGAGCTCTATACACATCCCCCTAAAATCTGAATTCATGGTGGGAGAGTACAACCTTCTCCTATGAGAAAAAAAAAAAATCATTCTTTGTGAGTTTACAAATCCCTTTTTTATTATTATACTATGTATCATTAAAACTTTAGTGTTTACTTACATTTTCAATTTGGATAAATGATGACTATAATTAAACAGAATTGCATACTTCTACTACTTTTCTAATGAAAGCCAAGCATGTGACCTTCTACATCTGAGAAAATATACTCATGGCTAATATCTGGCAAATTATAAGGTCTAGATGGTCAGTGGCAACTTTCAAATAAACATATGTGATTATCTTTAAAATTTAGCAAAGCATCTCAGTAGCCTATAATAGCTTTGATTTAGGGATTCTGAGGAGGCTATAATTACATCTCAATGCTTCAAACACTATCATTATCCATTCATCTAATAATGCAACACATTGATAAATAGCAAAATATACATTAGTGTATGCTAAATTGTTAAGCATAATACCTTGTGCAAATTACTAAAACCATCAATATATGTTAACTATGTTTAATAATCCTGAAAAATTTAGTTTTCTGTAGCACATACAATAATTTTTAATTATCAAAGCAGATATTTTGGAGCTTTCCTTTTGATCTGTCCCACTTCTAGTGAATGCCACTGCCTTGCCTTTTTCCTTGCTTCTAAAAATAAGTAAAACATATTAATAATATTTTCCTAAATCTTCTCACAACTGAAAAACATATTTACATTTAATGATAGTTTTTTTCTGACATTTTTAAACAGTCAAGTAGTCTTTGGGTCTTATTTCAGATACATATTTATCACCAAAAATTGGCAAAGAAACTAATAAAAGAAAGAGGTTCAACATAGTAATATTTTCTACTAGGAAGCAAAGAAGAGAAGGACATCAACTTTTATTTGTATCTCAAACTCTTTATTGTTCATTTTTAATGAAACACTACAAGTCTGACATGCTCAAAATTCCATTAACGGTAGGCCCTGGAGAGATGGTTCGGTGGTTAAGGAGCTTGCCTATAAAGTCTAACTAGCTGGGTTTGATTTCCCAGTACCCATGTAAAGCCAGATGTACAAACTGGCATATGTATCTGGAGTTTATGTTCAGTAGCTGAAGGCACTGGCAAAACTATTCTCTCTATAAATGATAGATAGATAGATAGATAGATAGATAGATAGATAGATAGATAGATGATAGATAGATAGATAGATAGATAGATAGATAGATAGATAGATTCCTCCCTCTGTCTTCTTTCTGCTTGCAAATAAATTAAATATTTTTTTTAAAAAATAAATGAAAGGAAATGTACAATTATATACACAATGTTCCTTCATTTTTTTTTTTTACTTCTATATCTACCTCTTAAAAATCTCTGCCAACAGGAAGGGTAAACAAAGAATATTTACATGCTAAGGACAATTCTGATGCTAAAACATAACCTCAGAATTTATACATTTCTAGGGAAAAAAACAAATTTTTTGCCAGGTAACTTTGTCATGCCATTTTATGTATTACATGTGTACTATATGCATACACATGGATAATCAATCACATTGTATACAAATACATTGCAATAATAATAGTGAGGCTTAAGTGATGTAATTTTCATGTATAATTTAAGTTTATTAATCTTATCGCCATTCCCTACTACAGGCCAGCCTCACTTTGGAATGTTCTTTTTTTTTTTTTTCATGTGTGTGAGTAGAATATGTGCATTGTAGTGTTCTAAATTCTGTTCTTTTATGTTAGATTGTGTGTGTGTGTAGAGTGTGTGTGTGCATTTGCATGTACAGAAATGCCTATATGTCTTTACATCCACTCAGTACCCATGTTCATACACTGAAGAGTAGGTATTACTAAAGCTATTTTTTAATACTCCCTTTGCTTTTGTAAGAAAATGATATAACGATGTTGTTGCAATAGATATATTTGCATCACTTAGTGTGTACTGAGCCCTGCTTTACATACTTTGCATGCCTGTAAGAATTAGTGTTCACAAGTCCCTGATGCGGATGCTAATCTTCTTTCTATTAACAAGAACTAACAAGAAGCTAAATAACTTTGTCTGGGTCTTACAGTAAGTAAAAGTTTTAAAATTTATCATTGAACATTTAGATTTATTTTATGTAATACTTAAACTTGTTATTTAGGCATGCATTCAACAAAATATTTACTGTTGGTAAAGAGTTCATAAGAATTTTTTTTTTTTTTTTGGTGGCTAAATCTTTTCAAACACAGAAAAAGACTAATATACACATAATATCAAACAACATTTTCACTTTCTTCACTGTCTGTAGTCCAGGAACCCATAAGTAGGTTGCGTGCCCGGGAACTTGGAGAAAAAAAAAATACAGTATTTCCATTTCTCCTTTCTTCCTCTTTCACTGAATTCTCTCAAATATCCAAAAACACATCCTTTTTTGTTCAATAGTACATATTTAATATTAAAAATGTCAAAGTAGAAATGAAAATTTTAAGAATCGTACTTTTCTAAATTCTATTAAATCAAAATAATATTTACCACAATAAAGGTATATAAATATACATATTTTTAAAAAAATGTTCATTTTTATTTATTTATTTGAGAGTGACAGAGAGAGAGGGAGAGAGAGGCAGATAGAAAGAGAGAGAGAATGGGCTCGACATGGCTTCCAGCCACTGCAAACAAACTCCAGATACGTGTGCCCCCTTGTGCATCTGGCTAACGTGGGCCCTGGGGAATTGAGCCTCGAACAGGGGTCCTTAGTCTTCACAGGCAAGCGCTTAACCACTAAGCCATCTCTCCAGCCCTAAATATAAATAATTTTAAGGTGGTTGTTTATTCATGGATTTTCTAAGAATAATAACATATTTTAAGTTATAGATGAAAAAGTATGAGTCTGTACAGTATCTAAACTTTGATAAATAATATTAGTGCACTTCAACCAAGTGGCACTGCAGTGCATATTTGAACTGATGTTATGCAGTTCACACTGAATGTACACTCAGCACGCATCTCTTTGGTGTCTCCTTTGCCCTTTACAACTGATGCATTTCCCATTACACAGAAAAAATGACAAAAAGATGGAGGTGTGAAAAGAAAAATATAATGTCACTTACTGATAGCTTCATATTTCATCAATAGTCTCATACTTCCTAGCAATATGAATGGAATGGCATTTTAAATCATCCACCTAAAACAAACTGGATACGTGACAATTACTGAATGAAATAGGATATGTATTCCTCTAAAATCTCAGCTGAAAGTCATAGTAATTACAAATGAATATCTAGGAGCACATTGCAGGAGAAAAAAGGAATCACATGTGCCTGTCTGGAGCACTTTTGTCAGCCTCAGAGCTTGAGACTTTAGTAACAAAGACAAGAACTAGGTCAGGAGAATCTTCTGTGGAATTAAGGAATTACATGTAAAATTAATTTTATTCCAAAGTATTACTAATAAGACTATATATATAGACACACAATAACATTTTGGCAAAAATGTGTAGCAAGTTCAATGCTCAAGAATGATAATTTCTTAATAGGTAACAATATAACACTAAGACTTGTTTAAGTTTTACAAAAGTACTGACAAGAGGACTGGAGGGATGGCTTAGCAGTTAAGGCATTTGCCTGCAAAGCCAAAGGACCCAGGTTTGAGTCCCCAGGACCCATGTTAGCCAGATGCACAAGGTGGCACATGTGTCTGGAGTTCATTTATAGTGGCTGGAGGCCCTGGTGTACCCATTCTCTCTCTCTCTTTCTCTCTGTCAAATGTGTAAATAAAAATAAAATACTTTAATAAAAGTACTGACTGACAAGAAAGTTACATTTGGGCTGGAGAGATGGCTTAGTGGTTAAGCGCTTGCCTGTGAAGCCTAAGGACCCCGGTTTGAGGCTCGGTTCCCCAGGTCCCACGTTAGCCAGATGCACAAGGGGGCGCAGGCGTCTGGAGTTCATTTGCAGAGGCTGGAAAGCCCTGGCGCGCCCATTCTCTCTCCCCCTCTATTTGTCTTTCTGTGTCTGTAGCTCTCAAATAAATAAATAAAAATAAAAAAAAATTAAAAAAAAGAAAGTTACATTTTTTATAAATAATACTCTATTTATTAAATAATTTATACAATGCTACTTATAGATATTTATCTATGTGGTATGAGGGTATATATTATATTTATAAAATAATTATCTACTTGAAGGGATGAGGGGATAATGTAGTTTGGAAATTCAAATATTATTTCAATGAGATTGATAACTTTCTATTTTCAATCTAATTGAGTATAACCATGAATCCCTTGGTGGATTTCTAATAACGTACTTAATTTTAATATTTCTGGTTTTGTTTTGGTAGTAACTTTCCAATGTAATATAGAAACATATTTAACAAGTATTACTTTCTAAATAAATAGTGCAACCTTATTTTTGTAGATAATTTCAACATTAATGAAAAATTTAAGTAATATTCCTGTATAGAGTTGTCACATACCTAAATTCATGATGAAATTTTATACTCATTTTATACATTAAGTTTTGATTTTCAAAGAACATAAAACTATTCCAAGTCTGAATGTTTTTTTTTAATATTTTATTTTTATTCATTTAGCAGAGAAAGAGACAGACAGAGACAGAGAGAGAGACAGAGAGAAAGAGAATGTATGCTCCAGGGCCTCTACCCACTGCAAAGGAATTCCAGCCAGGTGTGGCCCCTTGTGCATCTGGCTAATGTAGGTCCTGGGGAATCGAACCTGGGTCCTTTAACCTTGCAGGCAAATGCCTTAACTGTTAAGCCACCCCTCCAGCCCCAAGTCTGCATATTTTTATCCCTGAATACAAAATATGCTAATGAGCTGAGAATGCTTCAGTGAAAGTTGCTAGATATAAATCATTTTATTTTCTTTTCTCTTGTAAGTCTCCCATCTCCCATACAGATATTGGCAAGATTAGTGAAAGAGATGGTTATATTTGTGAGGATAGAAAATACTGGCATTTTAGAATTACACATTAGAAATAAGAACAAAAGAGTTTAGTTTGTATAGGTGCTATTAGGTCATAGAGAATTTGAGCACTGGGAAAAGGGAAAACACTATGAATTGTGGTTAGAAGTTCTGTAACTACAGGGCCATCATTGTACGTTCTTCACACAGCCTCTTTTAGCTTGTGCAATGACTCCCTGAACAGCATGAATCTGACCACAGTTCCACCTCCAAATTCTGATTCAAAGAGAAAGATGTAAATTTGCAATACAGTGAAACATGTTAAAACCATAATTTTTTAATCTTTTTCTTTTAAAAAATATTTTTGTTTTTCATTTATTTACTTTATTTTTTTCATTTTATTTTATTATTTTATTATTTTAAATTTTTTAAAATTAGTTTTCTATTCTGCAAGTACAGGCAATTTGGTAGCATTATTAGGCTCATCCGTGACCTACCCCCTCCCCATTGGCCCCTCCTTGTTGAGGTATATGGGTCATGCATTGTGGAGTTAGCACACAGTTATTGGTACGATAAATGTCTCTGTATATCATGACCCAACATGTGACTCTGACATTCTTTCTGCCCCCTCTTCCGCAAAATTTCCCTGAGCCATGTTGGGTTCATTTCTGGTGTGCTTCGGTGATGAGGTGTTGGGGGCCTCTGGGGCTCTGGCTGTCTGATTTGGTAGGTGTTGATTTTTCTCTGTGTTGGTCTCCTACCCCCTTGTGCTGGTATCCTGTTCATTTATTTACTTTAGAGAGACAGAGAGAAAAAGGGAGAGAGAGAGAGAGAGAGAGAGAGAGAGAGAGAGAGAGAGAGAGAGAGAGAAAGAAAGAAAGAAAGAGAATGGGCATGCTAGTGCCTCCAGCCACTGCAAACGAACTCCAGATGCATGTGCCACCTTGGGTATCTGGTGTCCTGGAGAATCAAACCTGAGTCTTTAGGCTTTGCAAGAAAGCACATGAACTGCTAAATCATCTCTCCAGTCCTGAAGCTACTATTCTCAAGGTGATTGTTTCATTTTATATTTGGATAAATTATCTGATAAATTGTTTGAAAGTTCTATCTTTGTTACTTTTCAAGTATTGTAAAGGAAAATTTCCATTCACAACTGGTTTCACACACAACTACTGTGTGATTTATCAATTTTGTGAAGATTATACTCAACTGTATATTGTTAAATATTTTTATGAAACAAAAGCCACTTACACATATGGCAACTTGTAAGAATCATTACACTGTATTTTGTGCACATAAGCAGAAATGAGAGAACTAATATAAATTTCTCTGGATAAAATTCTCAATGAAATAGACTCAATGCTACTTTGAAAATCCTGTGCTTAGTCTAAGACAATTTGATAATATAAAAGATTTAAATATAGTGAGTAGTGTAATACAAAATTGATAGCATTATTATCAAGTATTTGCATGCTGAGTTTGAGAAAAGTGTCCAGAACCAAAACCTGACAATGATTATGTAATATATTCAACTTAACATGGTATTGATGTTATAAATACATATATTTATGCATGTTTTCCTAACATTCATTGTGATTCATATTCATTACTTTAAGCTTACATGTAGGGCAACATTCTGTTTTATATGCAATTCCTTAATTGGTTTGTCTAAAGAGGTAATGTAAAATTTCTACTTGTACAGCAATTAAATCATGTTAATTCAGCATGTAGAGAGGACTGCAGAAGAATGACAATGGTCAAAACAAACCATTGAGCATAAAAATCTGCCCAATTGAAGTAATGCCCTGATACTGGGTCAAGTGCTGCCAGCTGTGTAGTGAAGGAAGGCCAGCAGGGGTGTTGGCATTACCATAATCATCTATTGATAGAAAAACTGGATAAAGTAGTTTCATGTGTTTTGATTCTAATACAAGATTTTCTTACAATTCAGGGAGCACAACTCAATTAGTTTCAAAAATGAGGTGAAAATGGACCACTTGTCAAAGGTTAATGAGCCAAAACGGTTTCCACTGGAACTTTAAGCAGAGACTTCGGATTGATGAAATAAGAACTTACTTCATTCCGTCTTCTTATTACCACATTCTGTTCTCAAAATGACATTTAATAAGATGGAGACCACATAACAATACTCTGGAATGAGTTAACACCTGTGCCTAATACAGACACTCATGACCATCTCTCTTGAAAACCGTGTTTTCCTTAAGAGTCCGTGACCCAGCTTTGTGATTCACCATTTACTGCCTATCCAGCCCCTACTCAGGATCATTGGGAAATAATATATATAGCTAATAATTATTTTCCATGCGTCTGCATTTTCATAGGCCCTCAAATAGCCATGCTGTAAAAACTTTAATTAATAAACAAAGAGAATGAGTTAGATGTTATTCATAATCAAATTTGAAACATGATTTTAGAAATTCTTAGCATCATATAGAAGTTAGAATTCAAAGTCTGAGAGCTCCTAAACTCTCTTCACCCACTATTATCTTTCAGATGAATTAACAGCTTTTCATTGTAGCCTAACAAGTTAAAGGATCAAGGTTCTGGCTATGACTGAATACCACATAGCTATCCACCAACCTGCAAACATGTAGGGCATTAACAAACTTTTTTTTTTTTTTTCCTTAGTGGTGAATAAGTTGTTCTATTTCAACAAATCCATTCCCCTTTCTATAGAGAAAGTTGCTATGTTACTCCTAATCTCCATCAAAATGTAATTGGTCACTGAAAGAAACAGATTGGCTTTTGTTGAGGGTATGATAGGACCTGCATACAGCTAGGGGAAGACCTAAAACAATGATTTTTTTTTTTTTTTTTAAGTAAGAACCACAAAGAGTTTAGTTCATGAAAGGTTTTATAAATACCCAAGGTTAAATGATCTGCAATCCACTAAACCACAAAGTATCAAGAAATATACCTGTAACAACAAACTCATTTACAACTGTGTCAGTTTCTCAATGACAATCATTCTTGGCCCTCAGTCATATCAGTTTTCCTGTAAGTGCAGAGTGACAGTTAATCTAGATAATCTGCCACAACAGATTGGAGTTCACATTGCATGTTGCTCCTTACCACATCCATCACAACTGTCTTTTAGTGGTTAATATCTCATATTTTAACACTGTATGATTATACGATTTTATGTGTAATGACTTTTGTTAGTGTAGGAAGTCTCATTTATGTACCCCAATTCAAATTCCTTTCTGAAGATTGACACCGACTCTTTTCTTCAGATTATAGACATATCTTCTGCTCTCATAGCTCACCATACTTTCCTTATATACAAGTTATCATCATTTTATAAACCCATGGAAATATAATACTGTCCTGGTACTCTATGAAGTCCATGAGGCTAAATACTCATCTCCCTGGCTCATAACTGCATTCTACGACACTTAGTAATTTGTGGAAAGATTCTGAGTGAGTAATTGCAGTTGTTTTAATGAAAAATGTGGGCATAAATATGGAAATTTATTTGGTTTTAATTACTGCTCTGAGAGATTGATCGGAGGTTTTATTACCCTTTTATAGACAGTGTGAGACAGAATAGCCTATGTTGGCAGATGGCCCATTAGACCAGTGACCAACATCAAATCTTGGCAAATATTTACCTTTTGCTACATATGTTTCATTATCTATATCAAAAACAGCAAGTGAAGTATTTTTTTAACCTTGTAATGAATATTAAATGAAATATGTAAAGAGCTTATCACAGGAACTGAAACAACATAAATGTTTAAAGAGTTCACAAACTAACTTGCATTATGGTGAAAAAGCAAATTGAGACTTGAAAAAAATTAATGAAACCACGTTCTTTCCATCTATTATCCATCCATCTAACTATTTCTAATATAATGTAAACTTAGGAAGTATTTTATAAAGGTAATGAAATTGCTTAGAATGACTATATCCGAAACACATTCACTTGGTCCTGAAAGTTTCTTCTTAGTTCATTGTCTGTATGTTTTGAAAACAGCTTGTAAATGCTAATAATACTTCTATGAATCATTTTCCTATGCTTTTAATCAAGGGGTTGGGAAACACATTTCATGCTTTGTACACCAATATAATAAATATACATGTTCAAGTGTTGTCTAATTTATAGCCAATTTGACTCTGAACTTGAGTTGTTCCACATGCAACTTCAGTTCATTCACCTTCCTTAGCAGGTATGGCTAATATTTCTCTTTTTCTTTATATTAAAGTAAACTATTGGAATGTTCAGGTTTTTTTTTTAATTTTTTGGTAGCACAGTGATGCTCATTTGATGTCATCCAAATTAAGCATTTTTTCCTTTCCAAGTCTTCATAATACAGATAAATATGCATGTTCATTGAGTCACCTCATTTAATACTATCCCTTAAAATAACAAATAGTTCTTCTTTATGAACTGTATCAAAATGTACTAGAAGGAATAAAATATTTGAATGAATGTAATGATGTAAGATGGTAAGTACACATAAAAAGAGCTCACATGATTAGATCTTTGCTAAATGAATATAAAAATCACAATGTTTGGCCACTTTAATTGCACTAAGATGGTTATGATATTTTAAGAAATTATAGATAATGCTAAGCATTTGTGAAGATATTCAGAAACTATAATTTTACTGAAGGAACATAAATGGAGTGCTAATTGGGACCTGAATTTTTTCTAGAATGTTAAACACAGAGCAACATGACCAGGAACTTCACATTCTAGGTGTACACCCTGGAGGAATGAAAATATATGTACACAAAACCTGTAAACACACGCGCACGTGCACACACACACACACACACACACACACACACACAGCATTACTTTGTTCTTTTCTGGACTTCATGAAGAAAATCCATTTCCTTCATGTGTGCCTTTCTGAACCTGTTAGCTATCCTTAGCCCATGGCAGCTATCCACCTTTCACCCAGTAAGGCACATGGTAAGTAGTGCATTCACAATCAGGTGACTCACACTTTTCCACTTTGCCTTTTCTCTTTCATTTGTAAGAAGACTGACTAGTTAGGGACTAATCACACAATCCAGAATAATGGCCAATATCTCTAGGTTGGTTTGTGCACAGCATAAATTTCTGTGACCTTAATTTCCTTTTGCTATATGACAAACATTATATAACAAACATCTCCTCAGGTTCTGAGAACTGGTAAAGTGGATAACCTTGGAAGGCAATCATTCGGTTTACAGTGGATAGATCTTACTTAATAGCTGTTTGTTCGTACTTCTAAATTATTATTATTATTATTATTTTAGAGAGTAAGAGAAACAGAGAGAGAAGAATTGGCATTCCAGGGTCTTAGCTATGCAATCGAACTCCAGACACTTGCACCGTATAGTGGGCATGCGATAACGTGCATTTGCCTCACCTTTTGCACCTGGTTTATATGGGATCCAGAGAGCCAAATGGGTCCATAGGCTCACAGTCAAGCCCTTAATTGCCTAAGCCATCTATCTACCCCTAAATGATTATTTTGAAGTTAACCATAACTCAACATAATACAAAATGAAAATGATAACTTTTATTTCTCTTGTATTTATATTATCATGAATTAATTTTTAAATAAATGATCCACTCAGTTGAAACTGAAGTTTTTGCATTTTATTATCATATATATATATATATCTTCTATACTTAAAGACAACAAACCATAATATTCCTTCCCCTTCCCTGCTTTCCCCTTCATAACTCTGCTTTCTATCATACCCCCCCTCTCTCTCCATTATTCTCTCTTTTAATTTGATGTCATCATCTTTTTCTCCTATTATAAGGGTTTTGTGAAGGTATTGCTGGGCACTATTAGGTCATGGATATCGAGGCCAATTTCTGTCCAGACAGTTGCATTGTAAGGGGTGGTACCATTCTTACATTCTTTCTGCCACCTCTTGAGCCTTGGAGGGTGTGAGATGTTTCAATGCTGGACACTCCTCTGTCTCTTCTCAGCACTATGTTGCTTTTTGCATCATCCCAGTGGTCATCACCACCTGAAAAGAGAAGCTTCTATAATCAGAAGTGAGTGCCATTAATATATGAATATGAACATTAAGTGTAGTGCTCTCAGGGCAGTTTGGTGAGAGTAATATATGCAGTTATACAGACAAGAGCAGGCTTTATACCCCTAAGGCTCATGATCTCCCCTGTCATAGGCTTTTGATTAGGTTTTCAGTACCAGGCATGTATTCTCCCCTACAGAGTGGGCCTTCAGTCCAGTTAAAAAGCAGTTGGTTTCCTATAGAACAGACATGCCACTCTTGCACTCATTTGTCCATTTGGCCTTTCTGGTCAAACTTGAGGCTTTCATTGTCCACTGTTGGCACCACTGATGATTTCTGTCTCCCATAGGACTGCGTACAGTGCAGCTTTATCCAGCTTTCAGTTAGCTGGGCCACAGGGAGAAGGTTTTCTGCTCAGGACCAGCTTGATTTCTCAGTAACTTTGCCACTCAGGAATGTGGAGTTTTGAAAAATAGGGTTTTACCATATCTTTCTCAAAAAAAAAAAAAAAAAACGGGCTGGAGAGATGGCTTAGTGGTTAAGTGCTTGCCTGTGAAGCCTAAGGACCCCAGTTCAAGGCTCGCTTCCCCAGGTTCCACTGCAGTGGCTGGAAGCCCTGGCTTTCCCATTCTCTCTCTCTCTCCCTCTATCTGTCTTTCTCTCTGTGTCTGTCACTCTCAAATAAATTAAAAACAAAAAAACAAAAAAAAAAAAACAATGGCCTTGGCAATAGCCTGTAATTTTTTGGAGGCAACAGGGACCTCCCTGGCTAACAACTCACTGGAAGGGTATCCTATCTAGTAAAAATATATGGCTTCTGGATGTGCCATTATTCAAAAAAGTAGGTTTTCATATGTCTTACTCAGAATATCTTGAATTTTGATTGAACCCCTCTACCCTCCTTTTTTTTTTTTAGATATATACACAGTGTATTCAGTCCTATTTGTACCATCATTAACCTCCTCCCTACCTCCCTCCTTCCACAGAGAACCTTCTCCCTGGGAAATATGGGTTGTGCATTGTGGGGTTAGCTATCAGTTATGGGTAAGAGGCAACATCTCTGTTCATTATGCTCCAACATGTGGCTCTAACATTCTTTCTGCCCCCCTTGCCCACAAATTTTCCTGAGCCATCTTGGGTTCATTTTAGGTCGGCTTCAGTGAGGAGGTCTGGGGAGTCTTTATGTCCCTGGATATCTGGTTTTGCAGGAGTTGAGTGTTCTCTGTGTCTATCTCCTTCATCCTTGTGCTGGTACCAGGTTCACCAAGAAAGCAGAACTCTTGCTTATTTTTCCAATTACTCTTAGTTTAACCTTGGGCCCTTTCGAGGTGTGATGGGCTGGTTCTCTCCGTAGGATCTGCGTCCATCTGAAAAAGTGAAGCAAATTCTACAATGGAGAGTGAAGTTAGCACCAGATAAATGGGATACCATTGTTATTTTTACAGAGAATTTAATAGAGGTAGGCCCTCATGTAGCCCACAACTTGTGGGAGCTTGGTAATGGAGAGTGCGCTTAATTTTGTATATGGTTCTGAATTGCATCCCTGCTCCAGCTATATGTTCCATTACACTGAGCAGATCAGTTAGCCAAATCAAGAGCAGTTGGTTTCCCACATGGCTATGTGCCATTATTGCACTTGTGTGAGCAACCTGTCAGGTTGTGTGCTGCTGAGTAGCTTAGACCACGACCTGCTTGGACAGATATTGATCATTTTCCTCCAGTCTCTCATATAGCACCTTCTGGCACTAGATGAGCTAACTCTCTGGAGTCTTACTCTCTTCCAGGTTCCAGCCAGATCACTATATGTTCCATACTAATAGCATATGGTATCTTCATCAATAGGGTCTTTCCACTAACCTTTGGTGGGTCATCAAATACTCTGGCATAAATCTGTCTTCTTTTGGGAAAACTTGTAGTTCTCTCTGATCAACAGATCATTATTTATGTTAGCCACTTACTAGTAATGGTAGTTACAGGTTAGCACCAAAGAAAGGAAAGAAAAAGATAGGTAATATGAAAGAGATAGAAAAGAGAGAAGAGGGAGAGAGAGAGGAGAGAGAGAGAGAAACAGGAGACGATTAAAGTCAGTCTTAATTATACCCTCTCCAGGGCCTTGAGATTCAGGTGTTCCTTCTAAGGACCTAATGAAGGTTCACTATTTAGTCTGTCTTTTAGGATGTAGAATTTTAGGGTACCATTGCCATATGGGTCTAGTTTTGTGTCCCCCACCTCTACCCTTACCCACCCCTCCTGCCCCACCCACCCTATTGTCTGGACACTGAAAATATAAAGACATGAAACCACACCCACCATATGCCAAACAAGAATTTTGATATATATGCATTCATGCACAAGTGTTTTCTTATTTTCTATGCAGTAAGTGTTTATTTTTTTTCTCATTTATTTATTTATTTATTTATATTTTTTTTAGATTTTTTTTTTAATTTAATTTATTAGTTTTCTTTTCAGTAAATACAGGCAGTTTGGTACCATTATTTAGGCTCATCTGTGATCTACCCCCTCCCATTAGACCCTTCTTGTTATTGAAAATGGGTCATGCATTGTGGAGTTAGCCCCCAGTTATTAGTATGATAAATGTCTCTGAAAATCATGACCCAACATGTAACTCTGACATTCTTTCCGGCCCCTCTTCCGCAAGATTTCCCTGAGCCATGTTGGGTTCATTTTTGGTCTGCTTCAGTGCTGAGGTGTTGGGGGCCTCTGAGGCTCTGGCTCTCTGATTTGGTAGGAGTTGATTTCTCTGCATTGATCTCCTTCCCCTTTGTGCTGGTATCCGGTTCACAGGAAAACATCACCCTTGCTTATTTCGCCAGTTGTCCTTAGTTTCAGTTGGGCCCCTTCTGAGGTATGTTGGGGCAGCTCTCTTCTTAGGATCTGCATCTATCTGGAAAAGAGAAGCAGATTCTCCAACGGAGAGTAAGTTAGCACCCAGAAAATTGAGATAACACTTACTTTTTTGACAGACAGTTTGATAGGTGTAGGCCCTCTTATACCCCGTGATTGATGGTAGCTTGATATTGTAGAGTGGGCTTGTGTTTGGGTATGGTTCTGACTTGTTTCCCAGCTCCAGCTAAGGGTCTAGTACCACTGAGTGGATCAGTTAGCCAAATCAAGAGCAATTGATTCCTCACCATGGCTGTGTACCACTCTTGCACTTGTGTGGGCATCACATCCGGTTATTTGTTGCTACTTAGGTTAAACAATGTGTTGCTTGGACAGATCTTGGTCACTTCCCCCAGTCGCCTATGTAGCGCCTTCTGGCACTAGACACGCTGACTGTCTGGGGACTGACTCTCTCCTGGCTTCCAGTCATGTCATTCCATTTTACGTGTCAGCTGCATATGGAGTCTTCAGCAATAGGGTCTTACCACTGGCCTTTGGTGGGTCATCAATTACTCTGACAGAAGTCTGTCATTGTTTTGGGAAACCTTGTAGGTTTCTCTGATCAAAAGCTCATTGTGGATTGTAGGCCCAAGCTGGAAGTGGGGGTTACAGGTCAGTGTCCACTAAGAAATTGAGGAAAAAGATAACTAATATACAAGAGTTAGAGAGGAGAGAGATAGAGGGGAGAGGGGGAGAGGGAGGGAAAGAAGATGTAGGAGATTTAGGTCAGTCTTGATCCTACCCTCTCCAGTGTCTTGTGGTTCAGGTGTTTCCTGTAAGGGACTAGTGAAGGTTCAGTCATTTGGTCTGTCTTTTAAAAAGTAGAATTTTATGGTACCATTGCCATTTGGGTCCGGATTACTGTTTTCCACCCTTTGATTCCTTCCCCGCCCTCCCATCCATCTTATTGTCTAGTCCATGAGGTGCTTGCTGGGTATGTAAGGCATCTTGGGCAAATTCAGGTTAGGTGTTGCAGATGAGTGAGACTATGTGTCGATTTTTTTTCTGTGATTGGGTAAGTTCGCTGAGAATGATCTGCTCCAGGTTCAACCATTTTTCCTCAAATTTCTTTATGTCGTTTTTTCTTACTGCTGTATAGAATTCCATTGTGTAGATATACCAAATCTTTGTTATCCATTCTTCTAATGATGGACATCTGGGTTGATTCCAGCTTTTAGCTATTACGAATTGAGCTGCTACAAACATGGTTGAGCAAATCTCTCTGGCTTTTGGTTTGAAGGTTTTAGGGTACATGCCCAGTAATGGTATAACTGGGTATAACAGTTATATTTCTATAGTCAGCTTTTTCAGGAGTCTCCATATTGCTTTCCAAAGTGGTTATACCATCCTGCATTCCCACCAACAGTGAATGAGTGTCCCTGCTTCTCCACATCCTCGCCAGCATTTATTTTCATTTGACCTTTTGAAGTTGGCTATCCTTATTGGGGTAAGGTGGAATCTCATAGTTGTTTTAATTTGCATTTCTCTGATCATTAGGGATGATGAACATTTTCTTAGGTGTGTGTTTGCCATTTGTATCTCTTCCTCTGTGAATTGCCTGTTTAACTCTGTGCCCCATTTTGTGAGTGGGGTATTTGTCTTCTTATTGTTTAGACTTTTGAGTTCTTTGTAAATTCTAGAGATAAGGCCTCTATCAGTTGGATAACCTGCAAATATTTTCTCCCACTCTGTGGGTATTCTATTGGCTTTGTTTATTATATGCTTATCTGTAAAGAAACTCTTCAGCTTCATATGATCCCAATGGTTGAGTGACTGTTTAAGAACTTGAGCCACTGGGGTTTTATTCAAGAAGTCTTTTTCCATTCCTATATCATGGAAAGTACTTCCTAAATTTTCTTCCAGTAGTTTTCGAGTTTCTGGTCTTATGTTGAGGTCTTTGATCCATTTGGATTTGAGTGTTGTACATGGTGAAATGTGTGGATCAAGTTTTAGTTTCCTGCATGTGGTTATCCAGTTTGTCCAGCACAATTTGTTGAAGATGCTATCTTTTTTCCAGTCTATATTGTTTGGGCCTTTGTCGAATATCAAGTAGCTATAGTTGCTTGGCCCAAAATCTGGGTCCTCAAGTCTATTCCATTGGTCTATACTCCTGTTTATATGCCAGTACCATGCTGTTTTTATTACTATGGCTTTGTAGTATAACTTTATATCGGGTATGGTGATGCCACCAGAGGTATTTCTTTTGCTGAGGATATGTTTGGATATGCGAGGCCGTCTGCCTTTCCATATGAAATTTGAGATCATTTTTTCTATGTCTGTGAAGAACATTGTAGGGATTTTAATTGGAATTGTGTTAAATCTATATATTGCCTTTGGTAGGATTGTCATCTTCACAATGTTAATTCTGCCTATCCAGGAGCATGGGAGGTCTTTCCATCGTTTCAAGTCCTCCTCAATTTCTTTTTTGAGAGTTTTTTTATTTTCATTGTATAGATCTTTTACTTCCTTGGTTAACGTTATTCCAAGGTATTTTATTTTATTTTTTGCTATTGAAAATGGGACTATGTCCTTTATTTCTTTTTCTGTGTCTTTGTCATTTGCATACAGAAATGCTTCCGATTTTTGTGCATTGATTTTGTATCCTGCTACTTTGCTATAGGAGTTAATCACCTTCAGGAGTTTTGGGATGGAGTCTCTCGGGTCTCTTACATATACAATCATGTCATCAGCGAATAGAGCTAACTTAACTTCTTCCTTTCCAAATTGTATCCCTTTTATTTCCTTCTCCTGCCTTATTGCTTGGGCTAGGACTTCCAGAACTATATTGAAAAGCAGAGGTGAGAGAGGACATCCCTGTCTTGTTCCTGATCTCAATGGGAATTCCTCCAGTCTCTCTCCATTAAGAATTATTTGGGCCTTTGGAGCTTTGTATATTGCCTTTATTATATTAAGATGTGAACCGGCCATGCCGATTCTCTCCAATGTTTTGATCATGAAGTGATGTTGTATCTTGTCAAAGGCCTTTTCTGCATCTATCGAAATGATCATGTGATTTTTATGTTTAAGTTTGTTTATGTGGTGTATTACATTGACAGATTTTCGTATGTTGAACCACCCTTGTGTTCCTGGAATAAATCCCAATTGGTCAAGGTGGATAATGCTTTTGATGTGTTGTTGGATTCGGTTTGCGAGAATTTTGTTGAGGATCTTTGCGTCTATGTTCATTAGGGAAATAGGCCGATAGTTTTCTTTTCTTGTGGTGTCTCTGCCTGGTTTTGGGATTAGGGTGATACTAGCTTCATCGAAGGAGTTGGGTAGTTTTCCCTGTTCTTCAATTGTGTGGCACAGTTTTAGGAAGATTGGTTTGAGTTCTTCCATGAAGGTTTGATAAAATTCGGCTGGGAATCCATCTGGTCCTGGACTCTTCTTTTTTGGGAGGTTTTTTATTACTTTTTCAATCTCCATGAGCGTGATGTGTTCATTGAGGTGGTTGATCTGCTCTGAGTTTAGCTTTGGTAGATGATATGCATCCAGGAATTTATCCATCTCCTGCACATTTTCCAGTTTTGTGGAGTAGAGGTTTTTGAAATAAGTCCTGATGATTCTGCCGATTTCACTGATGTCTGTTGTAATCTCTCCTTTTTCATTTTGAATTTTGTTAATTTGGAGTCTCTCCTTTTTTTGCTTGATCAAATTGGCCAGAGGTTTGTCAATCTTGTTTATTTTTTCAAGAAACAGGTCTTTGTTTTGTCAATTGCCTTAATTGTTTCCTTGGTTTCCAATTCATTAATTTCTGCTCTGATTTTAATTATTTCCTTCCTTCTGGAGCTCTTTGGGTTGGATTTTTCTTGTTTTTCCAATGCCTTTAGGTGGATGGTTAAGCTATTGATTTGGGATTTTTCTGTCTTTTTTATGAAGGCATTGAGTGCTATGAATTTTCCCCTGAGGACTGCCTTCATTGTGTCCCACAAGTTTTGGTATGATGTGTTCTCATTGTCATTCAATTCCAGGAATTTTGCAATTTCATTTTTTATTTCATCCACTATCCATTTATTGTTTAAGAGTGTGCTATTCAGTTTCCAGTTGCCGTTGAGGCTCTTGTTGGTTTTTTTGTTGTTGATTTCTAGGAATATAGCATTATGATCTGATATCATGCAGGGAATTATGTCGATTTTTCTAAATATGTGGAGGCTATCTTTGTGACCCAGTATATGGTCTATTTTAGAGAATGTTCCATGGGCTGCTGAGAAGAATGTGTAGTCTGTGGATTTGGGGTGGAAAGTTCTGTAGATGTCTGTTAGGTCTAAGTGCTCTATGGTTTTGTTGAGCTCTCTTACTTCCCTGTTGAGCTTCTGTTTGGATGATCTGTCTATTACTGATAATGGTGTGTTAAAGTCCCCAGCTATGATGGTGTTGGTGGTTATTTCTGTTTTATTGTCAAGTAGGTTTTGTTTTATGAACTGTGGTGCCCCTGTGTTTGGTGCATACAGATTTATGATTGTAATATCCTCTTGATGGATTGTTCCCTTTACAAGTAGGAAGTAGCCTTCTTTGTCTTTTTTGATTGTTTTTGGTTTGAAGTCAACTTTATCTGATATTAATATAGCTACACCTGCTTGTTTCTTATTCCCATTTGCTTGGAATATTGTTTTCCACCCTTTCACCCTGAGGAGGTTTCTGTCTTTAGTGGTAAGGTGGGTTTCTTGAAGGCAGCAGATTGAGGGGTCTAATTTTTTGATCCACCCTGTTAGCCTGCGTCTCTTGATGGGTGAATTAAGGCCATTAATGTTTAGGGTGATGACTGTGAGATTTGATTTGATCCCTGTCATTTTGTGGTGGTAGAGGTGTGTTGGCATTTCCATGGAATTTTTTTTTTTTTTTTTGTATCTACTCTGGGTTTGATTGCTGTGATCTTCTTCTTGTAGGCATTTGTGTTTGGTTATTTGTTTCTTCTCTGTGGAGAATTTTCTGGAGTACTTTCTGTAGGTTTGGTTTTGTGTTCATATAATTGTAAAGCTGAGTTTTATCATGGAAAGTTTTCCTTTCACCATCTATTATAAGGGAGACTTTTGCTGGGTAGAGTAGTTTGGGCTGAAAGCCATAGTTTCTTAGAGTTTGGAGAGTATCATTCCAGGCCCTTCTAGCTTTCAGGGTTTCCATTGAGAAGTCTGAAGTAATTCTGATGGGGTTTCCTTTGAAAGTGGTGTGCTGTTTTTCCCTAGCTGCTTTTAGGATTTTTTCCTTGGTGTCAATGTTTAGAGTCTTAATGATAATATGCCTTGGGGAGTTTCTCCTTTGGTCTAGTCGGTTAGGAGTTCTGTTTGCTTCTTGAATCTTGATGGGCCTTTCTTTTAAGAGACGGGGGAAGTTTTCTTCAATTATTGTGTTAAATAAGTTCTCCATGCCTTTGGTCTGAAATTCTTCTCCTTCTGGTATTCCAATGATTCTGATATTAGGACGTTTAAGTGTATCCCACAATTCTCTCATGTTCTGTTCACAGGAACTTTTGAACTTACTGAAATTTTTGGACTCTCGAACTGTTTCTTCCATCCTGTCTTCCAGATCAGAATTTCTATCTTCCACTTCGCTGACTCTATTCTTGAGAGCCTCTAGTGAGTGTTGGACTTGTTCAATTAAGTTTGCATTTTCTACTACTTTCCTATGTATCACTTCCATCGCTTTGTCCAGCTCCCTTTTTGTCTCATTTTCTGATTTTCTTGATGATTCTTGGAAATCATCCTTGCATTTCTTTATGTTTTCATTTAGTGTGGCCAGCTGATTTTTAAGGTCCTCTTTTTTTTCATTCTCCCTCAACTCTCTTAGCTCTCTTTGAATTCCTTCCAGTGTCTTATCATATTGCTCTAGCTTAGTGATGGTAGCATCCATACGATTATCTATCCTTTGTAGCTTTCCTGTCAGATCTAGCAGTAGTTTGGTCAGGGTTGCATTGTTCATTGCTTCCACTTGATGTTCTGATCCTAAACACTCTTCTATGTTTTGGTTTGTTGTGATCCTTGTTGGACTGGGTGATCTGTCTGGATTTTCTTCCATTTCATTTTTCGTGTTATTTCTTTTGCGCTGTGGTCTACCCATGTCAGTGTATGGGCAGGTAGGTGGGTGGAGCAGCCTGGGATCTAGCTTAATGCAAATCCAAGGCATCCTGGGGCAGTTGTACGCAGCCTGGGTTTTTGCTCACTCTTGCCAAAGCCGCCTACCTATAGCCTGGCAGGGGCACCAAAGTTGCCTGAATTCTCACCCAGTAATGCACCTAAGCTGCCTGCCTTTGAGCTTGAAAGGGGACTCAGGTAGCAAGCCCTGAAGGTGCCTAGATTCTGGCTGGGTACACTGGGGTCTGTTAACAGTCTGTGCTCTTCTGCCTCAGGGGTGTGGGGGATGGGTGGCGATGTACAGGTAGAGGATGGCACCTGCGCTGGCGCTAGTGACTCAGTGTGGACTTATGTGGCTCTTGCTGTGGGACTGGGCCCACTGCACGTGCAATTGTAGTGCAGAGGCAGATGATGTGGGTACGGAATCAGGACACAGCAGAAACTGACCGGCGGCAAGTGATGTGAGAACAGCAGGGCGTGAGGGGAGGGGGGGCAGCTAGGAGCGCAGGGCACTGTGGGATACCGTGGGGTGCTCTGGACTCACAGGGGGGGAGGGGGCGGATCACGCGGGGGGGGGGGTGAGGGGGTCCAGGGGGTCGTGGGTCGCGCAGGAGGCGTGGAGCACGCTGAGGTAAGATGGAGTGCTGGATGCTGCGGGACGCTGCAGGGCAGTCTCGCGGCGGGGGTGGGGTGCACGGGGGGGCTCGAGGAGCGCGGGGGTGGGGCGCGGGGAGTCTCGGGGCACGCGGGGGGGCGCGGGGCACACCTCGGCGCCCGGGCGTTGGACGCTGCGGGGCGCTTTGAGCGCCCCTGTCGCGTGTGGGTAGGGAGCGTTGGGCGCGCTGGGGGGGGGATGCGGGGGCGGGGCGTGCGGGGGGGCTCGAGGCGCGTGGGGGTGGGGCGTGGGGGTCTCAGGGCGCGCGGGGGGGGGGCGCGGGGGTGCGGGGCACGCCTGGGCGCCCGGGGCACGGGGTGCTTGGGGCGTGCCTGCTGTGTGTGGATAGAGAGCAAGGAACGCGCGGGGGGGGTGGGGCGGGCGTGGGGTGGTCTCGAGGCACGTGGGGGTGGGGCGCAGGTGTCTTGGGCAGTTATTCGCCATGGGCGGGGTGGCGGGGCGTGGGTTGCGGGGGTGTGTGCTTCCCTCTTTTATCCCAATCTGTGCCCTCCGTCTTCAAAAAGTTCCTAATTTCCCTTGAATACTTGCCTTTTTTTCCCTCGTTGTTTGTAGTGCAGCTAGGCGGTCGCCATCTTGACCGGAAGCCCCCTGGTGTTCTTCCAGTAAGTGTTTATTTAGACATAATTTATACCATGATGTTGACTGGAAAGGTATTTTTGATGACCAGAATTAGAGTTAGAAAAGATGTGTCAATGTGTACATATACTCACATGCTTGTATCTAAATAACAATGATTACACTTACATTTATTATTTTTAAAATTAAAATGATTTGAAAATAAAACAGTAGTGTACCACAAATTGTTTAGGAAAAGAGGAATTAAACTTTTCTTCACTTTTAATCACATATGCTAATATTAATATATTTAATACAAAAAATGACCCATTTAATTTTGCATGATATGAATGATTCCTAGTAATTAGCAAAGAGTGAATACCTGGCGGATATGACCTTGTTCACAGTGGCAGAATGTTTAGTGGGTGGTGCTGCATACCACATAAAGGACAGTGCTTCACTGTGTGCATATGTGTTTGTCATCAAACTTTCAAGTCATCAAAATTTCAGTTTGTACTTCAAAACACCATGCCCTAACACTGGTTTTAGCTTAAAAAATAATAAAAAAAAAAACTGTTCTTACTTTAAAAAATCTAGAGAAAGTATTTCATGATAAGAGATCAGATCACTGCACTGGCACATATGAATGGAAATTGTAGACATTCTATAGTTAGAAGCTTTTAATCTTGTTTCAAAGAAAGAAAGAAAGAGATAAAGAGAGAAAGAAATAAAGAAAGAAAGAAAGAAAGAAAGAAAGAAAGAAAGAAAGAAAGAAAGAAAGAAAGGAAGATGATAGATAGATAGATAGATAGATAGATAGATAGATAGATAGATAGATAGATAGATAGATAGATAGAAGGAAATTGGAGGGGGAAAATACCTGCAGGAAAAAATAAAATGTATTCACAGACAGAAGTCTGATTCTTGGCTAAGCCAACTGAAAAAGAAGGACAGACAAGGAATCTTAACAACAGAAGATGGCAAGCAAAAGAGTGAGACAGGTGGTGTGTGAAGGAGACTATGACTATGCTGAGGAAAGGGAATAGGAAGAAAGAATGCTGAGGAAGATGAGTTTTGTAGCACAAAGACAAAGCAGATTTTATTTTCCTCCATGCTCTAGGATAAAACTTAAGGATCTAAACAATATTTTTAAATGGCTATGCTGTTTTAATGACACTGCAGTTGTATACACTCCCAAGGATTCTAACTGTGTCTTGAAACATTTCAAACATATTGATAACAAAGCCAAAGATTAGAATCACTATCAGTCAGAACCACAATATTGTTGTGTGTGCCATGCCAGCACATTCCTTCTCCAGACCTGCTACAGAACAGCATGTTCTTTTACCTATCGATTCATCCTGAGCATCCTTCTCCCTCAGTAAATGGATCACAGTGACCAGACAGGAAGCTACCCATCAACACCCCATTTTATGCATGGGAAACACATACTCTTGATTAGTGTCCTTAAACTCCCATCCTAAGACATGAAAAAGTACAAAATTGACATTAGCTTTTATCCACTGAGATTTAATCTACTTAAGTGGATATATTTTTGTATCTCTGCAAAAAATATTTTTATACCACTTGAAATTGAGAATAAAAACATACTTTGATAAAATTATGGTGTATCCATTGATCCTAATATTAATTTCTTAGTTGGAAAGCAGCATAGTAACATGAACTCTTACCATTAACCAGATGTTATATTTAGTCTAGGATATGTCAAGGTCAATGAGACATCAATTTTGCCTTCATAGATTACAATGTTTTATTCCAGATAACAATGATTAAAAAAGCTAGTGCACTGATTTTGCTGCAAATATTTTATCTTCTTTTTGGAGTGTATGTGTAGAGTAAGTTTGGTGATATCATATGTGTGTAAGTATATACTTATGTGTGTGCAGATGTTCTCAGGGTACTGAGGAACTGAAGCCTGGCTGATTTAGCCCTTCATGCTTACGCACCACTCCAGCTCTCAACTTTTTCATTTTAATATTAATTTTGGCATTTTGTTTTTAATATCCTGACTTATTATTTTAAACACTGTGTTTGGTAATACTTTTACATTTTACATAACTTTTTATTATAATGGAGTTTGTTACCATAAATTATATAATTATATTTACATGTGTAAATTTGAATATATCAAATAAATATTTATTGAGAACTTTCTCTGATCCATAACCTATTTAGACTGAGAGGTTTTCATCACTGTTTAACAAGAGTATTTCTTTTACAAAGTGCCTTTATAAGAAATAAACCATGCAGATATAGCCACATGATCCATGATATAGACAGGGGTCAATATAACCTGATGGTCTCCTGGTGAAACACATGTGATGTCCATAGTGATCAGCTGATTAAACAGACAGATGCTTAAGTTTATTTGGGCCAGAAAGACTGCCTACTGTCAAGTAATTAAGCACTGCCCCTTTAATTGCAATTTATTCAAGGAACCACAATGTATTGATCCCAGGTTATACTTATGCCACAGCAGTGTCATTATTTGACTTTGTTTTTACAGCTTCAAAAGGTTAGGAAGCTGGAAACCACCATGAAGGAAAGCATCGACTAGCTGAGTTGCTAGCAATGTGTCAGTCTGGCTGAGAATCGATTACTATATAAGGAATTATATTAAAAAATAGGAAAAATAAAAAAAAAGAAATTAAAAAAATCATCTAATCATATTTATTCCCTGATTGTGAGCTATTGCTTTGCTATATCACATATTATTTAATAATTACAAAACACCAACAAAAGCAAGATGAATAAATATGATCATTGTCATTTAAACTAACCAGCAGCTTAGAGATATAAATTCTGAAGAAAACAAATACTAAACTGTGGTTAAAAATCTATCTGACTCCAAAGCACATATTGCATGATTTTTGCAAGGTTTTTGCACACTAACCCTCCCATACTATTGTAGACACCTAGAAATATGATTTATTCTGGTGAATTTGTGAAAGCATAATTAATGCACATTAAATGGTGTTTCCAATTTGGTTGCTAAAATGAAAAAAACAAGAATTTCTAATCATTCTCACTTTTGTCAATGTTATATATTTTAAAAGCCAGGCTATCTTTTGTGGGCAATTGTGAGCATATAGTACTGTGGTTTGATGTGTGTGTTTTGTGTACTCTTGTGTGTGTGCAGACATACATGCCCATGTGCATGCAAGTGGAGGCCACAGTAGAAAGTCAGATGTTCTCATCTATTGTTTTTATGCTTTATTTCCTTGAGACAGAATTTCTCAATAACCCCCTTCTTTATTTTTTTTATTTTTATTTTTTTAGTTATGTATACAGTGTATAGTCATGTTGCTACCATCACTAGCCTTCTCCCTGCCCTGCCCCCTCTGCAGGGACCCTTCTTGTTGGGGAATATGGGTCATGCATTGTGGGGTTAGCCATCAGTTATGAGTAAGAGGAAATGTCTCTGTGTATAATGACCCAAGTCACATTGGCTGAGCTGTGTGCCACAGTGATTGTGTAATCCCCCACCCACCAACACGCACATACCAGACGTGTATGTGCCCATACCTAGTTTTTATGTGGGTGACTAGGACTGAATTTAGGCCTTCTCAGACTGAAACATATTCTTTACCAGCTGATCTATGTCCCTTGCTGTTTATATTTTGTTTTGTGTTGTGTTATTTTATTTTCCCTGCAGAATTTAGTTAAAGAATGTATTCAAAATACTTGGTAAGATAATTCTTGTAGATTCTAACTTTTCAATTCAAGCTGTCTCTTATGCATAGTTTCTGAGTAAACCTATGTAGCAGGTCAGTTATCGCAACTTTCCAAGAATCCTACTTTTACCTATAACTGGGCTTAGTCTAGATTTTGGGACTAAATCTGAGTGATAGTTGAGAAATGTGGAGGTGCTAAGTTTCTTTTTGTTAGTTTCATTCAGACCAACTCTGTTTTTAATGGTTTGACCTTTTGCCTCTCTATATAGTTTAATTCAGAAAATAAAAATGAACAACCAGTTATTATAAGTAATTTACAAGAACATGGTTCTAGTCCAATCTCCTCATTTTTTTTGCAGGTGAAGAAATGACGGCATGAACAAGTAAAGGACCTGTCTGAAAGTCCACGATTCGTAAGTAGAACCAGCATATCTAGTCAGATTGCCCAGTGTGGAGTATTCCTCATTGCATCACAAGTTTTTCACTACAAACAAATGCCAGATAAAAATACAGTAAACTGTCTTCCACCCTTTGATTCCCTCCCTGCCCTCCCATCCACCTTATTGTCTAGTCCATGAGGTGCTTGGTGGGTATGTAAGGCATCTTGGGCAGATTCAGGTTAGGTGTTGCAGATGAGTGAGACTATGTGTCGATTTTTTTTCTGTGATTGAGTAAGGTCGCTGAGAATGATCTGTTCCAGGTTCAACCATTTTTCCTCAAATTTCTTTATGTCGTTTTTTCTTACTGCTATATAGAATTCCATTGTGTAGATATACCACATCTTTGTTATCCATTCTTCTAATGATGGACATCTGGATGATTTTCAGAGACATTTATCATACTAATAACTGGGGGCTAACTCCACAATGCACGACCCATTTTCATTAACAAGGAGGGTCTAGTGGGAGGGGGTAGATCACAGATGAGCCTAAATAATGGTACCAAACTGCCTGTATTCACTGAAATGAAAACTAATAAATTAAATTAAAAAAAAATACAGTAAACTTAAAAATTTCTGTTAACATTCCTACTTATACCACACTTAACATGAATAATTTTAGAGAACTTGGAATAAATCATCCTTTTGGAGAATTCTTTGTAATTAACTTTCTGATATTGCTTTTTAGATAAGACAGTGTAGCTTGTGAGATGGAATATGGAAAGAAAGACATTAGCATCCATTTGAAGGACTTCTTTTTGTGTCCTGTGTACATGAGGTAAACCATCCCATCTAATACTGGTAAAATATTGTATTAGAGGTGGTTTTTCCCTATAATAAGTAATTCAAGGCCCTGAAACAGTTCATAATTTATCTAAATATGCAAATACTTTAAAGCCAAAGCTACATTTATATTATCAATTTCTTGGGTTTAAAAGATTTCAATTTTTGGTGCTATGCAATTGAATACTTGAGTAATAACAAGGATATATATCAATAAAATAGTGCAAAATCATGTCTAATGTAATATATTTGTTGGTGATAGCAAATAAATCGTGGCGACAAGAGAAAAGTAGGAAATAAATTATCAACATGGATTGACACTATACATCTCTAAGATTACCTGTACTTTTGCTATGGCCCAGAACTGTAAACAGATTTGAAGATTGTTACCACAAGATACATGAAATATAATTATATCTTAAATGTGGGGAAAACATTGACAACACACAGGTACCAAGATATTACAGGCAGATATCGACAACTTGTCAAGTAAAATGGAAGAAGCATTCAGAAGGGAGAGGCTTTAATTTATCTACTTTACCATTAAATGTATGCATACAAAAGTAAATGGCATTTTGAGCTACATGAAAAACATTTGTATAGAGTTACAAAAAATCATTTCATTTTAAAAGAAACACAGAAGCAAAGGGATGGGAATAAATGAGGGCATGTTGAAGGTAAGAATTAACTTAGTCACATAATTTGATAAGGAAGAAGGGTTGTTACTTCAAAAGATTGAGGTGAGGTTGTTGGTGAAGTCTTTGAAGACTGTTTAAAATAAATAAATAAACTCTGTAAGTAAGAAGTGTTGGTGTTGTTACTTGTTTTCCTAATATGCTTAGTGAAATAATCAGGACTGTGCTTTGGAAACTGTGATTGTGGGACCAAATGGTAGAGGCCAACAGTGGTGGCACATCAGTAGGAGATGTGTGAAAACATCCATGAAAAATAAAAACAACATTCATTTACAAGCTGAGGGAAGTCGTGAGAAGAGAAACAGAGAGGATGGGTATGCCAGAGCCTCTAGCCACTGCAAACAAATGCCAGACAGATCCCAGATTCATGTGCCACTTCGTGCATCTGGCTTTATGTGGGTAATGGGAATTGAACCCAGGTTATTTGGCTTTGCAGGAAAGCACCTTAAATTTTGAGCCATCTTTCCAACCTGAAAGCATTCATTTTATGTCTTCTATTAAAGATAATAGGGTTCTCCTTCCTAAGTTTTTACACTTCTCGCCTTTCCATAGTGACTTTGAGGAAGATCCAATACCTTTTCTTCCTTTAAATTGTCCTCCCTAAATTTGTGTTGTTCATCCATGTAGAAAATCCCTGTAACAAGACAAATAGATACCATGCTATCTTTTTTATTATTTCCTAGAATCTTATCTATTGTTGGAGAATGTCTTTTATTAATATTAATTTGTTTACATTAAAGCAGTCATATAGCCAAGGCTATCCTTAAGCTCCTGATCCTCCTGCCTGTACCTCCAGAGTGTAGGATTCACATACATCATGTTTGCTACCTCTTGATTTTTGGTCCAAGATATATATATGTGTGTGTGTGTGTGTGTGTGTGTGTGTGTGTGTAATTTGTACGATTTCATTAAATTTGTATATTTTTGTCATGTAACCATGTAACACTACATATCTGCTAACTTATCCACTCTGGATTTAAACCCTGACCCTTAGATTTAAACATTGCTCCTTAGAGGAAAAAAAAAAAAAAAGGAACATGTATTTTTTTTCTTCTGCTCTAAATCTAGGCTATCTTACCCAAATGTTCCTTTTTTTCCGTTGTAAGTTTGTTCAATATATATACATATATAATTCTTATCATTTAAGAGCACAGTACTTGATACAAGTGTAAATCACTCAACTCTGTAAGCTCTCTCCACTATTCCCTTCCCCTGCCCTTTGTTTGTTCATGTATCTAATGAAAAGATGAGTCTGTGCCTGAGGTAGGAAAAGAAGGCACTGGCACTTCATCTATAAACATAATCAATATCTAAAGATATAATCAATGTCAAAACAGGCTAATCTTGTCCATGGCTGGCAGAGTAAATATTTGTGAGGATACTGTATTAGTTTGTAACACACAGTGCCTTGTCTTATTCCTTCATTTATTTACAAAAATACTGTCAGTTAAAATTTACATTTGGACAGATGGAAATCTAGCTTTAAAGTTTGGCAATTATATCAAGAATCAATCCTTTGGCTGCTTGAATGGCACCTGTCAACCAAAAATGGAGAGTTTGGGCTGTTCTTGAGCTGTGACTCTGGACCCCTAATTGACATGGTGCTGGAGCAAGTATGAGTTTCTCAGCATTGATTCCCAGCATGGCTTTGAAATGGCTATAAGAACACAATGATGTTCTACTTTGAGTCCTTGTTTCATCCATTCTTAATCGAAATCCCCATATTCTAAGGAATATTAATGGGGCTGGAGAGATGGATCAGCAGTTAAAGGTGCTTGCTTACAATGCTTGATGACTTGTTTCAATTCTCTGTTACTAACAATAAAGCCAGTTGCACAAAGTGGTGTATGATTCTAGACATCAGTTGTAGTGGCAGGAGGCCCTAGAACACACACACACACACACACACACACACACACACCTTTTTCTCTCTCTCTCCAATTCTCTCTTGGATAAATAAACAAATAAATAAACATTTTAAAAAGTTTGTAAACATAGAGAGAAATAAAGTATGAGTAATACAAAACATTTGTTCATATTTCATACATACAAGTTTAAGGGAAATATTTCTACAAAATAAAATGCTATACATTTGCTCATGTACACTATTTATACATAAATAATCTATTCAAATTGAAAATAAGTTTATAAATATTATTTTTGTAAGTGATAAGTGAAGACTTAATTGTACTGTGTTGAATTCTCTCTCTTTCCATAATCTATCACATATGTACTCATATACTATGCTTGTATGTATGTATGTGACTCTTTTACATTATTTTCTGTAATTTATAATAAAGTATGTATACCATATGTGATGTGGGGTGAAAGGATTGTATTTTACAAATGGCAATATGCTAACAAATTAATGTAGTACTCTTCTTGCATCTAATGAGCCAAAAGAAGAACACTAGGTTTAAAGATTATGCATCAAAAGGAAATGTAAACAAGCAATTAATAACCATCCAAAGTCTTACAAACAGCAAGATTTGCTTGGGTTGTCATTGCAAACTGAATGACCTGGCAGGGTCTGTCTGAAAACTTGTTAACTTGGAAAGTGACTAAATACTCTGCATTGAAAATCATCTGACTCTTGATTTCTTTATTGCACATCTGGAAACATTGCATCTGTGTGTCTGTAGACAATGATTCCATCACTATTGCCAGGTTCCAAAACCCTCGTTGTCCTTTACAGTGACTTCTAATATCATTTCCCAAAGTCAACATCAGAATTTCTTCCCATTCCTGTGTGGCTTTACTTTCATGTGTCAAAAACAGCTCTTAACAGTGGCTAGCATATGTGCTGACTTTTACTCACTCACCATTAATGGAAAAAATGCCTCCCTTTCTCTTTCATTCTTTTGGCTACTAATCCCCCAAGCTTCTGCCTTAGACATTGTGTAGAACACTTTCCTGGATGTTGGGGTAGCATTCTTGCTGATCCCTTTTCTTCTGCATAGGTTCTTCATTTGATGGAACTATTATCCAGTGTCAAACAAGCAAACATATTGTGTAGCTCCTTTCTCTTTGAAAACCTCCAATGTGTGATCTTCTGTGTACTTCCCCCTCTTATGATGACTTACGGAGACATGAAAACTTATGTTCTCCCAAACCTTATTTATGTGCTGTTCCTCTCTTCATACTTACTCATGTCATATCCAGACTTAAGGATTCAATCTTGGTTTTCACATGTTTTAGATTTATATTGATTAGAGCTCTGTGGTATTTGGGTAGCATTGTAAATGTGTAACTGTAATAAAAGCAAAATAATCAACGGTTACACATGGCCTTCTGTAGAAGATTTCAGTTGTTTGTTTGTTTTTGACTATGTTTTCATTAAAAAAATTGAGAAAATTTTCCAAAATCAGATACTAACAGATGCTAATCTAATCAATACTATGACATTAAATTTAATTGATTTAATTCACAGGACCTTAGGCATTTAGAAAGAGAAGGCTAAGATTTTTAAAGTAGGTTAAAAATGCTCTAGTGGCCAGGAGTGCTGGCACATGCCTTTCATCCCTGCACTTGGGAAGCTAAGTAGGAGAATTGCCATAAGTTTGAGGCCACCCTGTACTACATAGTGAATTTCAGGTCATCTCGAGCTAGAGAGAGACCCTACCTCAAAAAACAAAAACCAAAACAAAATAAAACAAAGCAACAAAAACAACAACAAAAGTTCCAGGATTTGTTTAGAAAGGGGCAGGGGAGGAGTAACACTTGATAACTCTTACAACAAAGTTTGGTGGTATTTTCTTTGTCAATCCTGATGCTAGAAGAAAATCTTTTAGTTTTATTCTTTCATCATCATGTTTTCTGTTAACTATGAATTTCCTGTGTGTGTGTGTGTATGTGCATGTGTGTGTGTGTGTGTGTGTTTATACTTTGCCAGAGAGACTTATAAAACTATCAGTTTGTTGATTTTTTACTTTTTTTTTTTTTTTTTTGTTTTTCGAGGTAGGGTCTCACTGTAGCCCAGGCTGGCCTGGAATTCACTATGGAGTCTCAGGGTGGCCTCGAACTCATGACAATCCTCCTACCTCTGCCTCACGAGTGCTGGGATTAAAGGCGTGCGCCACCACGTCTGGCTTGTTGATTTTTTTTTTTTTTTAATCGAGAATGGATCTTGAATTTTTTCAGGTGCTTTTGGGTATATATTGGCTACAGCATGTGCTTTTTTGTCTATTGCATGCTTTGATGGAGAAATGCTAATTATTAAAATACAGTTTAACAAACAGAAGTATATTGAAGTATAATTTCAAAAGCTTTCTTTTTCACTCCTCAGTTCTAAGTTGAGGGATTATGTTTAGGCTACCATGAATCTTGAGTTTGTAGTTATGCCCCCATGTAACACTGAGCTTTTGCACTTGGGCTGGAACATCTTAGTCTAAAGTAGTCTAAGTAATAATAACAAATTTCCCTTGAAAGTTACACTGAACCTCGATCCTATATTTAACTTTTCAAGTTTTGAGTTAAAAGGAGGGAGGTATACATCAACTGTGTTATGATTTCTGTAGCATGTAGCATTTTGAGAAAATATTATTGAATATCAGCATATATAAGCATTAAGATAACCAGTCTCACTCAATTGCAAACACTAAGGGCCCATTTCTCAGTGCTTCCAGAGCCCTCCTGGGTAAAGATACATTATATATGCAGGAGAAGGAATTTGACTCTTGTTAAACAGTTGTGCTCCCTGCTATGATTCATTTGGAATAGCAAAGTACTTTAGAGTAAATGATATATGATATAAAATTCTTAAGGAAAGTGAAAGTCCACTGACCTAAGGGCAAAGAGTATCAGAAGACTAATAATTTTACTAACATCTTTTCTGAGATTAAATGAAATCTCCATAGGATTCAGTAGAAAGCACACCTTAATTAAGTAGCCAGGATTTAAGCTTCCTCCATAAGACTGCCTTTTAATCAAAGTAAGAATCTTTCCCCTGCCTCTCTATATCCCACCCCTAAAATAAGATTCTACTACAGCACATTCCACTTTATCAGGGCAGCTAATTAAGTGGCTGAAGGTGTCTGCTTCGGTATCATTTTCAGAAACAATTGTATCATTAAGTCCCTGAAATTGTAGTGTCAGCAGGAAATAGAGGAAATAGCTGCCAAAGGGTGAAAATATGGACGATTCAGCCACTTTGATATCTTCCTGTCCTCCTTTCCTATGTCTGTTGCTGAACAAGCTATAAACAAAATGGGATGGAACAAAGGCTGCTGTGCAGGAGCCTGGGCGACCAGTCCCTGCCAGAGCTATACTCACTGATTTCCTCTGCCCCCACCTACCAGCTTGGCTGAGCTGCAGTAAACATCACTTCTTCACCTCTGCTTCTACGGATTTCACCTCGATCTTTTGAATGTTAATTTACACATTCAACTAACACTAGTGGTATATCTACATTACTCTGGGTGCAAATGCTGTCTGTTAAAATACAGGAACAAACAACACAGATTAAAGACACTGCTGATTCATTTACTGAGAAATATTGTAGAAGATACCTTCTCTTACTGGACCAAAGCACCCTACCAGAAGCAACAGATGTAAGAAAAGGATTTACTTTTGGCATAGAGTATTGAGGGGACACTCCATGATGCCAGATGTAAGGATGGCATGAGCAGAAACTGCACATCACCTCCTGGCCAACATCAAGTTGACATCAGCAGCAGGAGCATGAGCAGAACAGTGGCAAGGAGAAGATGGCTATAGCATCCATAAGGCATCCTCTAGCAAAATACTTCCTCCAGAAGGCCCTGGTTTCCATAGCTTTGGATCTTGCATTCAGAAAACATGAGTCCATGGGGGACACCTAATTAAAAGTACCACAAGTATATCATAAAATATAGATGTAAAAAATGATTCAGTTATGGACTCGTAAAAGATTGTAAGTAGAAATGGGAAGAGAAATAAAGCATAAAGGAATTGTACTTTTAAATTGTGAGTGACAGATTCAGGAGAAAATGCTTTTTGCTCTTTGGAGAGGAGGTGGCATAAGGGTGAATTTAGTATATCAGTATGATTACATGACAAAATTTAAAATTGTTTATTTCTTACATATACCATTAACTAGGACTCTATTGGGGGAGTCACTTATAGAAGCTCAATATGAGTATAAAAAGAGAATTTTCCATCAATGTAGGAATTTTGAGAATTTTCACGTGTGTGGAACTCCGTAATAGCTCAGCTACTCTTCCAGTTCCATGTTCTTTGTGAGTTATCTCTTACTGCATCTGAGCCACTTTAAGCTGAAAAAAAGGAGGTCTCTCAGAGCATAGATAGCATGACTGTGACTCTGCTTTGCAATGACCCATATTTTGGATGGAAAGTGAAGATGGACTCTTCATTAACATCTCACTCACTGCCTCCTTCATGTTGAACAGGCTTCTAATAATAGTCTTCTTGGGACCCTTTTAGCCTTCTCACATAACCACCCTGATCCCAGAGACATTGGTGCATGAGATAACTGCTGTAGACCATGTTGTTTGAATTTGTAAGAGCACTCCTATTACATGCCAGCCTGGTGATACTTAGCACTTGGTAAGAGAAACAAACAGTGATTAGTGATCTACTGCAGTGCTAGGACTTTCTGACAGGAGGAGAGAGGAGTAGTTTGCCAGTTTTTGTGAATTTGATACTGAGCTTGAAGTTGAGAAAAACAATGGCCCAGATGAAACAAACCAGGATAAACCAGAACTCTTAAAGGTACAAAAGAAGCTTGATAGGAAATAAGGAACTCCAATGTTGCTGATGGAGGTTCACAGGAAATAAGTTGCTGTCTTCTGTTGGTTGGACATTTTGACCTTCAAGATACAGCTGGAAGACAGGGAGAAGCTATACAGACTGAAGGAATTACTTTCAGAATTTAAGGTTTCAATGAGTCAAACTTCTGTGTTCATATTACTTTCTTTCTTTGTGGTAATTAAGAAGGTATTCTTACTGCACAGAATTAAATTTGTCCCCATTTGGAGGCCTGACTTTACAGAGTACATGAGCAAATATTTTTTTTCAGAAGCATAGCAATCATTATCTCTAGCAAATCATTAAAATTCTCATAGAGTCAGTTTCCACTCAAGCAGTGCATAAATTGAGATTAAGCACTGGAAATTGACCAGTAACTACCTTGAACTTCCACAAAGTTTTGGGATGGGGAACAATAGTTTCAACTAGCAGTTCAAGACTCTTAAACTTTGGCATAAAGAATGATTTTCTGTTCCTAAAAACTTGCTTAATAACATATTTAGTATGTATTCACTTCATGTGATAATCCATTTCCAGCAAATGGATTCCAAATCATTGTTTCTGTTTAAACTGTTACAGAGATTACTACAAAATTGGAAGCTAATGCTATTTTAATTTGTCTAGTAAATGCAAATATTATACCTGAAATTACTTTTATTTTTTAAACCAGTATTAGATGATAATAGGGAATAAAATGCATTAACATGTATATTCTTATGTAGGTTGTGTGTGTGTGTACACACGTGCCTGCACCTGCACATATGTGAACATATGAGTGCACACATAGATAATTGATGACATGTATGTGGAGTTAATTTGGGGTGGGTCTTCACATTTTTACACTTTTTAAGGCAGGGATTTTTATTGATAACTGCTATGCTTGCCAGGCTAGCTGGTTTACAACTTCTGGAGGCTTCTCCTGTCTCTACTTCCCACCTTGCTGTAGGCAACCTAGTATTACTGAAGCATGCTACATTGCCCATCTTTATTCTGGTTCTCACACAAGTTGCAAGTACTTTATTCCCTATGCTATCTTCCCACCAGAGAAACAATTGGGTTCTTGAACACATATATTAGCATTCCAAATAGTAAGTATGATCTGGTCTACTCTATTACAAAAATTCACAACCATGAGATTAGTTTAGCTGTATATTTAAGAGGAATATGTTCCATTGGGATTTAAAAGAAAATAATTTTAATTGATTTTCTTTGCTTACTGAACTGAGATTTAGAGAATAGTGACACACTATCATATTATCACACGTTAATTATATATTATGTAGAGCTACAAGAGCAACTCTGAGATTATTGGAAATAATGTGGATGTCAGACATGCAGATGTTTCCTACCAAAGTGCTTATTGACATTTCTGATTTCCATAAATCTATTGTATTCCAAAAAGTTTGCATTCAAGGATAGGACCATTGCTTTACAGAACCCATCTCACTCTATTACAAGCATCATAATAAGGAAATGGTTTTAAGGCTCATTTTGAAAATAAAAGCAAACAAGAGTAGCTTAATGGATCATGCTAAGGTACAAATTTCTATTTAGAAATAATGCAACATACACATCATGTAAATATTTACATAATAATTATAAGGGTTATTTTCTGCTGAATAAAATTCATAGGTTATTTTCTTCTTCACTCTTGTCAGTAATCCTTAAACTTTCTAAAGGTTTTGTATACCTGTTTCATAATTGGTATGCTAATAAACCAAAATGTAAGCAAGGAAAAAATGGATGAGGAATCAAGTGCAAACCCTGTTTCAAGAGATTAAAAACAAAAGTACTCTGAGATAAAATGGCTTCAACATCATAACATTGAATTTTTGTTTAATAACTAATAATTAGCTTAGTTGTAGGAAATTTGCGTTCTACAAAAAGTAGTAAGCCTCTCTGACACTACAAACTTGATAGCATGGCTTAACTCCCATTCTGAAGGACAGAGTTGACACATGGTATAAAATGAAGTCATTTATCATGCAACATTTTGTCTTTTATTTATTATAAGATCTAAAAATGTCAACAAGTTCTGGGGTTTGTCTTGACTGGCATGTTGTATAACATCACATTCATTTTCATTATTTGCCTTTCAAGCTATTATATTTGAGTTATTTAAATGTTGTATAGTTAATCAATCAGTTTATTCTTACAACAAACATCAAATTGATAGTCTGAAAATTTAATGTTGCTAAGCTTTTATGTATATCATCAGAAATAAAATAGCAATGTCAGTATAGAATGTCTCCTAGTTGTACATTAGCATGTTACCTAAATTATCTGGCAGCTTTTTATTATGCAACAAAAAATATTACTTTCTCCGACTGCCAGATTCCTTTATTTGCTTAAATATTTTGATAAATCTCTAGTCCAATGTTATATATCATTGATTTTCTTTTGTTGTTTTGCTTTCACTTATTTATTTAGCTTACATAAAGTAAATGCATTTTTATATAGGGAAATATATATAATATACTTAGAATTAATCAGTGTATCAAAATCTAGGTTTAAGAAAGCTGTGTTTTAAATATATTCTGGGATATAATCCTCAATAAGAGAACTTAATTACCTAATAGTCATATCTCTTTATTGTATACAAAGTTATCATATCATAAGATGTGGTATTTATATGCGTGTTTATGGACAAAGTTAATGAAAAACCATGAATATTGGCTTTGAGAGTGTTACTATACACATCAATAGTTGATTCAACAATTAATTTTGAAGGCAATCCACATTTCTACTTTTGTTATTCAGAGAAATCACTCCACAACTATCTTACTATTATTGAAGAAAGAATATATCTTATAGGTTGAAATATTTTACTTAACCTACTTGAGGTATTTTTGGAAGTATAGGTACCATTAGTATATCCAGAGTATTAACATTTCATACAGTGTTGCAGGATGTTCTCTTGATCTTAAAATAACATGACCAAAATAGGAAAGAATTTCATCAAGATAAAAAATTTACTTAAAGGGCAAAATTCTTCATTTACTAACATATCTCTTTCCTTTTAAGTAACAAATCACAGCTAAATTAGTGGCAATATTTCATGAATATCTCAGGATTGAACATTTTGTGTAATATCAAAATAACATGCTTTCATTAAAATCTATCTTTTCAAAACACAAAGAATAGTCAGAAGGGAGAAGTCTGTGTTGAATTAGTGCAATATGAACATTTATGAAAAGCTTTTCTAACATGCAATTATAGCCCTGCACATTCACATATACACAGAATAACAATAGCCTCCCTTGGAGGTTTGCTGGAAGTCCAGAATCACAGGACACCGTCCTGACTGAACCACACATTGTACTTTAACAAGGCTCCAATAACTAGATTCACAGTAATGTTTGAGATGCACTGAACCAGATCATTTATCTCCCTTTGGCATTGAGCTGCTTAAGGATAAAGGGGGAGAAGTGGAATCTAGAGAATCCTGGTCCTGAGTGCAAGCTTGAACAAACATTGGTGAAAACACATAGTTACCAGGTTCACTAAGAAAGCAGCACTCTTTCTCATTTTCCCAATCACTGTGTAGATTCAGCTGGGGCCATGGTGAGGTGCAATGGGCTGAATCTCCCCTCAGGTTCTATGTCTATCTGACAAAGAGAAGCAGATTCTTCAATGGAGAGTGAAGTCAGCACCAGATAAATGGGATAACCATTATTTTAGAGGGAATTTAATAGGTCTAGACCCTATTGTAACCCAATGTTGGTGGGAGCTTGATATTGGAGAACAGACTCAATTTTAGGATATGGTTCTGACTTGTTTCACATTTAAAGAGTTAAACAAACACAAGTTATATTGCATGATAACTACAGCAAATAAAAAATACTGTGATAATAGCCAGGCGTGGTGGCGCATGCCTTTAATCCCAGCACTCAGGAGGCAGAGGTAGGAGGATTGCCTTGAGTTCAAGGCCACCCTGAGACTACAGAGTTAATTCCAGGTCAGCCTGGACCAGAGTGAGACCCTACCTCAAAAAAACAAAGCAGTATCTTAACTGGCCTGGCCTAATTGTCCAAGTACTTTGTCTGAAACGTGTTTGTTTTTTGGGGGGAGACCTTGAAGCTCTGACAGATCAACAGTTTATTGTGGATAGCAACCAATTTCTGGTTCTGAGAGTTACAGGCCCATGGTAACAACAACAACAACGAAATTAAGGTAATGATTCATCCTATCTTCTCCAGGGCCCTTCTTTTCAGGTACTCACCCCATATTCCTGTTGAAGGTTATATCTTTTATTTGACCTCCAGGGATAAAGGTTTATATGGTAATAGTTCACTTTTGGATTTAGTTTTGTGTTTGTTTCCCCACAAACCTAACCCATCATATCTCCTTCATCTCCCCCCGCCCCCACCACCAAAGCCTTCCAACCCTAATGTCTGGGCTTTGAGTTTCCTATCAGCTATGTTGGCAACTCAAGCTGGTCCAGATTAGGAGCCAAGAATGAGTGAAAACATGCAAAGCTTTTTTTTCTTTCTGTGATTGTGTGTGTTCACTGAGTATATTCTGTTCCACATATGTCCATATTCTACAAATTTCACAGTATTTTTTGTACCACTCAGTAGAATCCCATTGTGTAAATGTGCTGTGCATTCATTATCTATTCACCCAGGGATGAGCACCTGGGTTGATTACAGTTCTCAGCTATCATGAATTGAGCATCTATAAGCATGGTTGAGCAGATATCTCTATAGTGAGACTTGGGACATTTAGGATAGATGTCCAATAAAGGAATAACTGGGTTTCTTGGTAAAAAAAAATAAATACTGTGATAAGCCTCTCTAAGGGAACTATAGAACAGAATTTAGACACTAAATTGCCGATATGTTTGTCAGTTGTAAGATGAGAATTACCTTGTAGTGTTGAACATTTCATTGTTAAATAATAATGGTAATATTTACAAGTACTTCTGAAATTTTGAGCAAACCATGCAGTAATTAGCTAGCTAGAAAATTTTATAGTTAATAATCTACCAATATTGGCACAATGTTTCAAAGATAGAGGTAAAGGTCATGTTTCAAAATCAGTAACCATCATACAAAAAGACTTGAATTTTTTCCCTTGGCTGGGATGTCCAATAAGTTCATTTTTTTTCAATCATTTTAAATATTTTATATTTACCTAGTAGTTTATGGAAAAAAAGAGAGAAAAAATGGGTACTTCAGGGCTCCTAGGCATTGTAAACAAACTCCAGATGCATGTACCACCACATGCATCTGGCTTACATGGGATCAGGGGAATCGAACCTGGGCCTTTAGGCATCACAGGCAAGTCCCTTAACCTCTAAGCTATTTCTCCAGCCCCATTTGATTTATTATCACTGATTGTATCATAAAGTGTGGGCCCCTTGGTTGGTTATGGTAGGATGTTATTAAAGGCTCTTCAGAGAACAAGATTTTCCACTATACAATTTTATCAGTTAATCAACCCAGAAAGAAATGTTGTGATATCTGTCTCTGACAGATAAATTGTGAGCACATTTAGTGGTGCTAATAGTAGCAATATGAACAACTTATGCATTAGCCAAACTAAAATATAGATTACTCTTTGATTGGTATGAAGCCATAGACCCATAATTATTGTTGTTTATTTATGCATTAAAAGTGGATCAAGCCAGGTGTGGTGGCGCCTACCTTTAATTCTAGCACTTGGTTGGCAGGGGTAGGAAGATTTCTATGTTCAAAGCCAACCTGAGATAAATTCAGGTTATCATGGCCTAGAGCAAGTCCCTACCTCAAAAAAAAAAAAAAAAAAAAAAACAAAACCTAGATCAAAATTCTTAAACTTATTGTATTAAAAGTCTTGATCGAGGGGCACAAGAATAATGTGTTACATTGAGATTTTGACAATCACATTAAAAACAAAAGACAGGGCTGACATGATATGCCTATAATACCAATATTGTGGTAGATGAAGAAAGGAAGATTGCTGAGTGACCTGCTTGGCCAACCTAACTGAAAAAATGGGGAGCTTCAAGTTTCCATGAGAGAGTCTGACTCTGGGAAATAAGGCAAAAGAGCAATTGAATCTCCCAAAGTCTCTCTCTGGCCCCCCATGTAAATATATCACATGCACCCACATAAAACAACACATACTACACTCACATTCCATATGTCTCCCCCCAAACTACCTTCTATAAAATACTATAGTTGGTATTAAAATCTATATGGATATTAGTTTTTTCAACTCAAAGAAAGTGATATTAGTGTATCTGATAACTAGAAAGAGTCCACAACCAAGGTGTTTTAGTGGATTTCATTTGTGAATTCTATGGCCCCTAAGAGCCAATCAGTACAATCCACACCTTTACAAATGGCTCACAAATTCATGATTTTAAAAGAGTAAGACATGCATTCTTAAAGTGCATGAAGGGCTTTCTTTGGTTAATAAAATTCACAAGTAAATTTATAAACCCATTTTACATGTTTCAGATTCTGCTATCAGTGCAATAAAAGGTCATTGTTCAATTTATTTTGAATTTCTACTAATATTTTCAATCTGCACTCATATATCTCGTGAACATTATCTTCCTTTTTTCTATTTTATTTATTGGTTTGTACTTGTGTGTTTGCGTGTGTGTGTGTGTGTGTGTGTGCGCGCGCGCACACACACACACACACACACACACACACACATGCGTATATGTTTATATATGCCAGAGTCTCTTGATGGTATTGGACTTTACATGAGAGACTATGTAATTGATTCTGGAAGAGCAGGTTTCACAAGCGAGTACCTTTAACCATGAAACCATTTCCCAGATGCTTCAGAGCTATTTTCTTACTTTGGTTTGTTGAGGTAAGTTCTTGCTCTAGCCAAGGCTGAACTGGAATTCACTATGTGGTCTCAGACTGGCCTCAAACTCATGGAGAACCTCCTATCTTGGCCTCCCAAGTGCTGGAATTAAATGAAGTCACCAATTCATTGGACGTATAGTTTTTCTTAATTAAAACATGCACATCTCTTCATTCCTTCTATTTATAGTCTTTTTTTTTTTTTTGGTAGCTTTTGCTATGGCTTAGATCTGGGACATCCCACAAAGCTTCATGTGTCAAGGGTTGATCTCCTAAAATAGCAGAATCATTAATATATGAGACCTACTGGAAAGACATTGGGTCATTCTGCTGAAAGACAATGGGATGCTCACTGTTTCCTTGAGTATAGTGAGCACCAATACCATGCCAAATATCTGCTACAAGCTATGCTACCACCACTCAGTGCAATGGCTGACAGAGCATGGACAAATATGCTAGAGGGAGCCAGATAAAGAATTTATATTTTTTGTTGGAGAAGTAATACAATTTCCAGCTGACACTGGCTAGTGGAACCTCATATAAAACACCAAGTAGTAGGAATATGCAAAGTGCTTTAAATCTTAATTATTATTTTCCTTCTTTTTAAAAATCTCTTATTTTAGCCCAAGGAAAAGGTAATAGTAAGCATATACCCAAATTTATAGATTGTTTGCAGAAGAAAATTAATTCAACAGTTTTTTTTAAAAAAATAATTGTAGGTAATAATAATAATAATAATAATAATAATAATAATAATTGAATACATAACCTTAGCTTGGGTATTCATGTCCAAATTACTGTTATTTCTAGGTATGATGAGTTGGTTCAGGATAATATATAAACTGTAAGTGTCTATGTGAAAGAGTGAAAGATAGAGAGTAGTCTTTGATCTCCTAAGTCAGCTTTCAGTGATATCTCAAAAATAGAGCTTATTTCATCTAGCTGTATCTCAGATTTATTGTTTTTATTTTGCATGCAGAAGTTTTTATTTTACCAGGCATCATTTTTGTTATCAATGTATCATGCATTAAACTATTTGGAGGATGTTGATATTTATCATTATGAGAATAGTTGCATGTCTTTTGCAAACTGATCAATTGGAGTATGCTGGAAACATTAATGTAACAACCATCATATGGGTGGCTCAGAGTTTAAATTTTCCTCTGTTCAAGTGTGTGAATGCATTTTGAATTCCTGGGACTGCTCAAACTGCTATTTCTGTCTTTATATTTAAGATTTTGGTTAAATTGATATGCATTTCTAACTGATAAATCTTCCTTGTTGAATTTTTTGATACATGTTTAAAAGTTAAATGCTTAAAAAAGTAAAAGTGATTTCATCTTCAGGATAAAATTATAACATTTAACATGTGATTTTGTACTCTGGTTTCCAATAATAGAGTGGATGCCATAGGAATCAGCCATGTTAGTCACCCATTTTCATTAGAAATGTACACAGATGTGAGTCTCAGAAATAAAATCTGCCTATAGCAGCATAATCCCACCATACCCTTTTTAAATTTTTTTTCTTTTTTTTTTAATTTAATTTATTAGTTTTCTTTTCAGTGAATACAGGCAGTTTGGTACCATTATTTAGGCTCATCTGTGATCTACCCCCTCCCATTAGACCCTCCTTGTAAATGAAAATGGGTCGTCCATTGTGGAGTTAGCACCCAGCTATTAGTATGATAAATGTCTCTGCAAATCATGACCCAACATGTGACTCTGACATTCTTTCCGCCCCCTCTTCCGCAAGATTTCCCTGAGCCATGTTGGGTTCAGCTTCAGTGCTGAGGTGTTGGGGGCCTCTGAGGCTTTGGCTCTCTGATTTGGTAGGAGTTGATTTTTCTCTGCGTTGATCTCCTTCCCCTTTGTGCTGGTATCCGGTTCACAGGAAAACATCACCCTTGCTTATTTAGCCAGTTGTCCTTAGTTTCAGTTGACTCCAATAGTCTATTCAACAACATTCTGCTTGGTTTTGTCACATTTAGTTTGTCTCCCAATCCTCATTAAGCTATGCTTTTGTTGTTAGTTTGAACCTGGTAACTTAACATTCTGTCATTCTCTTTTTATTCTGCTATGTGTGTTGTGCTGATCCTTACATCAAATTTATAATTTTTCCTGGAACACTTAATTTGGTCAATCACTGGCAATCCCAGTATTCATAGTCCAGCTTAATTGCTATTGGCATAGAGAAGTTTTCTCTAATCTATTGTGGAAAGATTACCTTGAATATATTTATATAAGTTCTTGTATTCTTTTTTTTTTAATTTGTTTTGTATATTTTTACTTAATTATTTGAGAGCAACAGACAGAGAGAGAGAGAGAGAGAGAGAGAGAGAGGAGAGTGGGCACACAAGGGCTTCTAGCCACTGCAAACTAACTCCTTTTGCTTGTGCCCCCTTGTGCATCTGCCTAAAATAGGTCCTGGGGAATGGAGCCTTGACCTGGGGACCGTAGGCTTCACAGGCAAGCACTTAACCACTAAGCCATCTCTTCAGCCCAGTTCTTGTATTCTTTTGAGGAGTTATAATAACTGTATGCAATTGATTAGATGGTTAATAGTGTTGATTTTGTGATTATTCAGGTAAAACAATTTTAGTAAACTTGTATTAAAAACCGAGACAAATTTTCACCTAATTTCAGCAGCTTACACATATTGGGCAAAGGAATTAAAGGATGAATGTAAAATCTCTGCTAATTTTTCACAATGTTAGATTCTTAGAACCTAAACTGAATTAAAAACATAATTTTATTTTATGAATGCCTTAAAATGTTTGTTATCTTATGGTTTTAGAGTTGAATACATTGAGGGCCAAACCCCTGAATTTTGTGCCAATAAAAGATATTACAATATAAAAGTAATGGATAGGGTTTGGTAAAACAGCCTAACAAGCACATGAACAATAAGTTGCCTGTAAAAACTAAGATGTAATTTCTTAGCCAGAGAACCTAGCCAAACTCTTCTAAATTCTTGATCCTCATACTAATAAAGCTTAGTGTGATTAAGTGAGAGGAATTTTTAGCTTATCTGCTCAGCTGTTTCTCCCTTAGTTGCAAGAATTGCTGACTTAAGCAAGGCTGAGACATTATTTATCAGTATTAAATGCAGAACTCTTCAAATGCTACTTTCTCATGGTCCAACATGTACGTGTAACTAGAACCATTATTTTACATTTAACTTGATTTTTTTCAGACATCTTTTGCTAAATAGCTATACTGAGATTTAAATTATTTTGTAAGAACTCAAGAAGTTAGGACATAAAACATAAATCCATACCTTGTAAAGATAAGACAATCTCAATCGACAAGCTACTCAGTGATCCACTAAAATGTCAATAATGCATCTTAGAAATTTTTATTAGAATTTTCATAAAATGTGATTTTTGTGGCTGGAAATATGTCATTTGCAAATATATGTCTTATTTTGTCACTGATTTAACTGAGTAAGTTGAAGAGAATGTAAATTAAATCTTGAGGGAAAGGAATACCATTGTCAAGGATTTGATCTAGAATATTCACTCGTACAATCTGTATTATAGTTCTGAGGTTTTACACACTATCCCCCTGGTCTAAGTAAATGTTCTTTGTTGTTGTAAGACACTTCAGTATTACCTAACAGTGAAAGTATGGGTTTTAAAAACAATATACTACTCATTGCTTTCATTATCCATCATTTCTATCCTTTTATTAAATAAACACATGAATTGTGAAACTGACTGAGTCAGAAGTGATAACCCATCTTAAACCGTCAACTTTTTCCACATAAAAATATACAATGTAGAGACTTTTGGATCACCTTGATAATTCACTTTGTGAAATGATGTTCAAGTGAAGAAACACTAATATGTTGAGGCAGAAAAAAATTCACACATAAGATTAATTTCAGAGAGTTATTAGTTAAGCCATTTTTGGATATGAAATCTAAAGTAGTCCCAGGCTGTAAACTGCACCATGAAATGATCACTAAGGCATCAACAAGGAGAAGGTGGTTAATTAGTCACTTACAAGCTTGAGGAGTTAGATTCCAAAAGAAATCACAGTCCCAGAGTCATACTGGTTCTGCACCACCACTGAGGCACACACTGACCCCTGTCATTGTCTGATTTATCATTGAATTTATGACTTGCCAACAGACCCAGCTCTCCTCATCATATGTGTTTCTGTTTTTCTATAGTGAATGTTTGCTTGAGAGTTGGTCATGTGGTTTAAAGCTGATGGATGGCAATGGAGAGAGAAAAGCTAGAAAAGAGAAGCTTGAGCACCATACTATGAACCTGACCAAAAACTCTCTGACTTCAGGCAGTTTTTAGGCCTGCTCAGGACTTGGAGTGAAATCCTTTGGAAGACAGACATTGCTGCACCCCTGATAAAGAAACTCGGTCCTGCTAAATGTTGGTAAAAACAATTGTCCAGACTAAAAACACTCCTGTACCTTGATAACCATACAGCAAGCTATGACCCTCCTTGTGACCTTGTTTTCATAGTTGAGGTGAGGTGACATGCCTTGCCTAGGGCTGGGTTCCTAACTAAAAGGGGCTGTTGAGAGTTATAGAAGTTTTGAGAACTTTCATATTCTCCACAATCTTGTGGTGGTCATTGGAAATAAAGATAAGAATTTAAAATGTCTATGGAAAACTTTTGACTTAACATATACTCCTTGTGATTTTCTGGGCAGATTCTAGAAACATACATTTTAATTTCATGTTGTTTCAGAAAAACAATCACATATGTGAAGTTGCCCCTCTGGTTGACTTATATGAACATGATAAGGCAGACTGAACTGAGGAATGCTGGAATCTCATTCCTTAATTCTGTAATCATCATGAGTCATAAGGTGGAACCTATTCCTATAAAAATAAAATTTTAGGATAAACTATAAATTAAGTTAAATTCACTTACAGAAAAGACATAAAAATGGTCATGTGAAATGTAATTTTTCAAAGGTAGTAGATCACCAAATATATTTTACTGATTGCAATTGCAAGTTTTTCTTGAAAACTAGAAGTAAAGAAGAAATTTAGGATATAGTAACTACAAAGTATTGAAAAATTACCATTATATTTATGTATTCGATTTAACAAATGATGAATTTTCTAGTTTAAAAATATATGTGAAAAAGTGCACATCCTGTTTCTTTGAAGGTCATACTGGGATCAAATGGGATCCATATGAAACAATTACTATTTTTTTTTTAAAGTAATGACTTCATCATTTTGGTTGTGCTGTTCTTAGATATACAATTACCATTAAACCTATATGAATAAGTTGCATTACTTAAATATTGAGACACTTTATTAAAAAACACAAATATTTTAATCTATTAAAAATCAAGACTTAACAACTCTGTACCTCCATTTCACTACATTCAGTCATAGCTGGACATTTCTGGGTGTTATTGAATCCCTTATATGACCTATTACACTACACATTCTCCATGTTCTGGCTGTAACTAACAAGCTATTCTTCATTTTCATCAACCATATCACAAATATTGTTTGGTAAAAGAAGAATTTGACTTAAATATGATACTTTGTGTTTTGTGCATGAGAAAATAGGTATAGAAATATATTCAAGTATAATCTATAAGGATTGTAATTATTATTAAAAAGTAGAAATTAATTCAAATATATTATTAAATATCTTTATAAAGAATGAGCTGTTAAATTAGTGACAACATACAGACAAAAATAATCAACCTAAATAACTTTTCTTCATTTATTTTTTGTTTCTACTAGATAAAGTTCTTTACCTAGCTTAGATTTTTCCCATCAGATTTCATTTATAGCCCAAGATGTGCAACTCAATAGGTAATATAACCAGGGGAATCAACATATTGTATGTAAATTACTTTTCTAAATAGAATTTATAAACTTTGGTGAGTAAACTAACAGTCTCTGAACAGACAACAACAACAACAAAAGACAGGGCTGGAGAGATGGCTTAGTGGTCAGGCACTTGCCTGTGAAGCCTAAGGATGCTGGTTTGAGGCTCGATTCCCCAGGACCCACATTATACAGATGCACAAGGGGCTGCACACATCTGGAGTTCGTTTGCAGCAGCTGGAGGCCATGGTGTGCCCATTCTCTCTCTCTCTCTGTTACTTTCAAATAAACAAATAATTAAAAACATGAGAAAAAAAGACAATAAGCTTATTTTATGAAGATGTTTGTGTTGTTTATTTATTTTAATATTTAGACTGTTTAAAGAAACTATTTAAATTAGGGTCTATCTATAACTAAAACATTAAAGACTATAGTGTAGATTATTGGCTTCTAGTTCACCTGAGAAATTATTTTGCTGTTTTATATTGGTTTACCAAGAATGAAAACTTTCTAATTGTAGTCTAAGATTTCTGATACATTGACCATAATTTTCTACTTATATACTTGCTAGGGTTGCTGTAAGTAGCATGTGCAAATGCATGTCCAAAAAGCATCCAATTAAATATTTTGAGAATTTCATTGTTTTGACATAAAACTGGCTTATGACATAAAATATATTTTTTATTAGTTTTGCAGTCAGTGAATACAGTCAAGTTGGAACCATTGTTAGCCTCTTCCCTGTCCTCCGTTCTCCCCTTGATCCCTTCTTGTTGGGGGTGTATGGGTCATGCATTGTGGAGTTAGCCATCAGTTATGGGTAGAAGGAAACGTCTCTTTGTAGTATGACCCAATGTGTGGCTCTGACAGTCTTTGTGCCCCCTCTTCTGCAAATTTCCCTGAGCTATGTTGGGTTCATTTTAGGTCGGCTTCAGTGAGGAGGTCTTGGGAGCCTCTGTGGCTCTTGATATCTGATTTGGTAGGAATTGATTGTTCTTTGTGTGAATGTCCTTCACCCTTGTGCTGGCAGCACGTTCACCAAGAAAAGAGAACACTTGCTTGTTTTGCCAATTATTCTTAGTTTCAGCTGGAGCCTTTTTGAGATATGATGATGTGGTTCTCGCCTCAGGATCTGCATCTGAAAAAGAGAAGCATATTCTCCAATGGAGAGTAAAGTTAGCACCAGATAAATGGGATAACCATTATTCTTTTAGAGAGAATTTAATAAGTGTAGGCCCTCTTGTCACCCACGATTGGTGGTAGCTTGATAATGGAGAGCCAGCTCATTTTTGGATCTGGTTCTGACTTGTTTCCCAGCTCCAGCTATGGGTCTTTTTCCACTGAGCAGATCAGTTAGCCAAATCAAGAGCAGTTACTTTCCCACACATGTGCACCACTATTGCACTTGTGTGAGCTTCAAGACAGTTTATTTGCTGTTATGTAGGTTAGACCATGAGTGACTTGGACAGATATTGGTCATTTGCCCCCAGTTACCCATTTAGCACCTTCTGGAACTAGACATACTAACTGTCTGGGGACTGACTGTCTTCCAGCTTCTAGCCATGCCATTCCATGTTCTATGTAAACAGCATATGATGACTTCAGAAGTAGGGTCTTACCGATAACCTTTGGTCGGTCATCAAGTACTCATTTGGTGCATGGATAACTAAGATGTGGTATATCTACACTATGGAATTCTACACAGCAGTAAGAAAAAAAATGACACAATGAAATTTGAAGAAAAAATGGTAGAACCTGGAACAGATAATTCTCAGTGAACTCACCCAATCACAGAAAGATAATCAACTGTATAGCCTCACTCATCTACAGCACCTAACCTGAATCTACCGAAGATGCCAACATACCTAGCAAGCATCTCAAGGACTAGACAATAGGATGGGTGGGAAGGGAGGGGAGGACAAGAGAAAGGGTGGGAGAGACAAATCTGGACCCAAATGGCAATGGTACCATAAAATGCTATGTATAAAAGGCAGACCAAATGGTTGAACCTTCAACAGGCCCTTAGAGGCAACACCTGAGTCACAAGGCACTAGAGAGGGTACGATGAAGACTGACCTTAATCTTCTACTGCTTCCCTCTCTCTTTTATATTACCTATCTTTTTCTCCCTTCTCTTCATGGGCACGGCTGGTAATTCCCAGCAGGTGGCTATCATCTATAAAACATAATTTTATGGGAGGGAAAATAGATCAAATGAAATCTGCCACAATGGAAAAATTATAAATATAAAACAAAAATATTTTCATGACACTATTTTTATTTTCCTTCATTTATCATATAAGACTTGATCTTTAATAATGTTAATGACAACATGTAACCCACACAAGATGAAGCTAATCATTGCTATATTTGTACACAGTCATTCATGATTGAAGGAGTTTGTCTTCTTTTACCATTACTGCAGAAATATTTCTCCAGATATCATAAATGCTCAACATTTGCCAATAACTACATGTTGTTTGCTAGTTTATTGTAAGTCTTATTCTATTTTTACACTGTGAAATTGTGCACAATGAACTTGATCTTATAGTAGCTAGTGCTATGGTAATTCAGTTCTAATTTACACTCTCTCTTTACCTGTCTTCTCTTATTTTTAGGATTGACTAGATATTTTTTCACAAATTTCAGTTAAATTTGTCATCAAAGATGTTAATTATGTCACTTTTTAATGATCATAATAAGGAACTTGTTATGAAAATCAGACAGTTACATGAAAACAATTAAGAAATATGGTTAATAATAATATTTTACACAATTACCAAATTTATCACTATTATCCAACCTCAAATTCTATGTTCAGTCTACTTTCTGTCTTGAGCCATTTTTCTTTCTTACAAACTCCAAAGTGCTGGTCTAGAACAGATCCTTATGACAGTGTCATAAAACTTCAGGAAACTTATAGGAAAACATTATGAAATGAATGTAGCCTGGAATGGTCTTGCGATGGAATCTGTTCTGTGAATAAGCTACTATAAATGGTATACACCACCATGTAACAGCTGAGCCACTTTCTGGGGATAAGGCTATGGAAGGGGCTTGGTTCTTCTCCATAGTTCAATTGGGACTATTGCTTTCCTCTGCACAACCCTAAATGGCTAATATAGCAAGGGGTGTTTTATTTTTACCCACAGAAAATATTTGATTTAACTTAGGGAAAAATTTAACACAGAATTTAATGATAAATGAATATAGTGATATCAAGTTTAAAACATAGCCATATGTAGAAACAGAATACAAATATTTTATTTGAATTCTTCAGAAAATAGTTTTTAAATTCTTACTCATTACATATAAGTAGAAAAAAAAATCAAACCTCTTCAATTTTAGTGACCTAATTAACTGATTTATCATTCTACATATCTATCAGATTTTTAGATGAGTGTGCATACTTGAGAATATTAGTGGTTCAAGATGTTTATCATTCTAGGTACCTGAATCCACCGAAAATAAGGTCATTTTTTTCCAGCTTGTTATTTAGGTACGTCTCATACAGAATACATGCCTTCCAACAAACTTTCCAATCATGGAATCTATGATTGACCTTGTTCTAAAAACAAACATGCCTGAAATGAATCAGAAATGTTCAAGCAATAAAAGTGAGCACAAACATAATCAAAAGCATTCATTCTGACCTGTCATATAAAAATAAATCATAATTACATAATTTCTAAGTATGAAAACTAACTACATGTGCATACATTTTAATGTTAAGTTGGTATTGGTATTTCTTTTATAGAGGTTTATAATTGTTCCCTCTATTTTCCTTCACATTTATCCTAGGTGCATTTAAATAGCATAGAAGTGGAGCTACCTATAACCTATAACATATACCTATAACACTATCAAAGATGGTGTTACCCTGTATCAGAATTCTTGGGAAAGTAATGACCAAGCTCTGGTATATCAGAACATACATATAATTTGGAAGGAATGCATGTAATATTTGTGATATTATCAAGAGATCATTTGGAATCCACAAACAAAAATGTTAACTAGACTTGTCTCAACCATTTATTTAAGATAACCATGGCTTGATCTTTAGGTATTGTAGATCAAAGCTGCTCTTAGGAAAATGTTTCCAATTTTTTTATTTCTGTTATAATATCTCTCCATGCTATCTATCTATCCAGCCATAACTATTTACTCATCTGTTGCATTTGCCTCCACATTACTAGGACAAACATTCAACCAAACATATTTTGTAGAAGGAAGGGATTTAATTCAGGCTTATATATCCAGGGGAATTTCTATCAATGGCAGAAGATGCTAGTTCCCTTTCATATATAGAAGGAGAGAGAGAGACAGACAGACAGAGAGAGAGAGAAACAGACAGAGAGAGAGAAAAGCCAAACATGCCCAAACCAAGTAAGCACACACAGCACAAGAGCTCAAATCTGCTCTCTCATATCTTTGGGCTAGAATCAGACTCCCGTGACAGACCCCTCCAGCAGGCTTTTGGGCACTTAAACAGGAAGTTTAACCTCAATAAAATATCTGAGGCCATGGGGGCCATACATTCAAACAAACATTCATAGCACCACATCATCTATGATCTACCACATCACCTATGATCATCTATTAACTACCACCCATGTATTTATAATTTTGATCATCATTATAGCAACTACTCTCAACACATGTGTCCCAGCTTCAAGCACCCACCCAAATATAATCTGAATATTTCCAATTTCTTCTAGTGGCACAAGACTATTACTATTTATGTAACTTCAAAAGCCATCCCCTTTGTTGTTTCAACTTTCTAACTCCTGGTGAGGGATTAAAATTTGTTCTTTCTTATTCTAAACCATTGGTAATTGTCCCCTTTTTTTTGTTATCCTGACTGAAGATTCTTTCCCAATACTATTGTAAATCTTATTTTACATTTTCCCTGCCTTTTCTCTTCTTCACACTTCCAATACAACTTTTCCTAAGCAAATATAACTTCTGTGTATTTATTACATACTAAAATCCTACAGACTAATTTTGGCTGTCATTCTCATGCTACACAACATTCCAAATTTCTGTTCCACATGTTAAAGAGAAAATCCTTAAGCCATTGTTAAACATTCATTCCATGTACCTATTGATAAGCTTCTATGTCTACCTTACATGGACACTTTGTGGCAGTAACTCTTCATTTTCAGTTAACATTTGTGATACAAATTAATTTGATCTAGGGAGATAACCAAATGTGTAACCAGTGGAGGCACTAAGGTACAGTGAAAATAGGAGGGGAACATATCAGAGTGATAGCTATAATAAAATATAAATCTGTTTTTACTGTGTATGGATTTATAGTTACCAAAAATATAAAAATAGTGCTGGAGGGATGGCTTAGCAGTTAAAGCATTTGCCTGCCACGCCAAAGGACCCAGGTTTGATTCCTCAGGACACGCATTAACCAGAAGCACAAGGGAGCACATGCGTCTGGAGTTCGTCTGCAGTGGCTGGAGGCCCTGGTACATCCATTCTCTCTCTCTCTCTCTCTCTCTCCCTCTGTACTCTCTCTGTTTGCTTGAAAATAAATAATTTTAAAAAAATAAATAAATAAAAATATTTCTTTCTTCACTAAAACAATAAAAATGACAATGTGTTTTTTTTTATTTAATGTAATTAAAACCCACAACTTACCCACAACTTACACATCTATGCCTGAACTTCAGCAAAAAAAAAAAAAAAAAAAAAGCAAAAATATTTTTTTCCAGGTAAGGGTAATTACAATTTTTAATGAATTTATACAAATTTTTCATTTTGATTGTCACTTATTATCTGATTTTTTTATTTCATTCTGCTTTGAAACATACAACTCATAAGTGTTAGAAATAAGGTTAATTCAAACAGTTTAGATTTAGTTTGAATTTCTTATTTTTATGTTCTCTTTTCTTGTTTTCATAAAACACCTTATGGGCTGGAGAGATTGTTTAGCAATTAATGCTGTTGCTTCCAAAGTCTAAAGTCCCAGGTTCAATTCCCCAGTACCCATGTAAGTCAGACATGGTGGTGCATGCATCTGGAGTTCATTTGTAGAGGCTAGGTGATCTGATAGGCCCATTCTCTTTTTCTGTCAAATAAATAAGTATATAAACACTTTATTAGAATTTTCTATAGAAAAATCCATGTGTGTTCAAAAAATGAGGAGGCAGCTACATTTTATACTTCATAATTTGTGAGCATTACCTCCATACCAATTGCTATCTTAGTTATATATATGTTTATTTATCTAAAAACAAAATAAGCCAGGTGTGGTAGCATATGCCTTTAATTCCAACATTTGAGAGGCAAAGGCAAGAGAATCATTGTAAGACCTCAAAAATAAATAAATAAATAAATAATAAAAACAAAATAAATCTAAAAAAAATCATTGTTATTTTAAAAATAATCCTGAGCTGGAGAGATGACTTAGCAGTTAAGGTTCTTGCCTACAAAGCAAAAGGACCCAGGTTCAATTCTCCAGGACCCATGTTTGCCAGATGCACAAGGGGGTGCACACACATCTGCAGTTCGTTTGCAGTGGCTGGAGACTCTGGCACGCCCATTCTCTCTCTCTTTCTTTCCACCTCTTTCTTTGTCAAATAAATGAATAAATAAAAATAAAATATGTTTAAAATAATCTATTGAAAAATAAAGAATAAATAGATCAATTTATGGAAATAATTATTGACATTGTGTTTTTACAAATGTTGGCAAAATATTATATAATGAGAAACTAGTATAAGATAAAATCTCAGTAGCACTTCAAAGTTTCATCAGTTACAGTACAAAATCAAATCTGACTACTTACGTTACTGTATCTCATTAGACTCTGGGTATTTTTATTTCATTTAAAGATGAGTTACTGCCAGAGTTCCATAATCATATAAGGTGGGAGAATATACTTTTATGGGATATGGTGAGACATCTGAGTAATAGAAGCAGATGTGTCTATAAATGCTGAAGAAAGAGAATCAGAGAAAAAAAAAGGTAGATGAAACACATTTCTCCAGGGGCCAATGCTGACAATTTTGTTCATTTCACTCATAGAAAGCTAACATGAAAACAAGATATTGAATGATAGTGAATAGTAGTGCAGCACAGGATACCTTAGCTATCCTTCAACATATATTGATCTTAGTTTTCTGACCGGACAGTAATTTGAGAATATGGAGGAAGAGTATAACATCACTGGTATCAAAATCTTAAAATAATACTGCATGTACAAAATATTTTAGCTTTAACCTAGTTTATATATTTTAATTTTCATTTGATTTTTATAACAGCTTGGTGTGCAACCAGAAGTAGGCATTCAATAAATAAATGAATAATACATGTGTAAATGAAGGACTGAATAAGTATACAAAATGCCTGATGAAATAGTTAATGATATTGAATTTATCTAGATTTTGCAAATGAGGAAAATTGAATTTCAGAGCTAGATAAGGATTTTCTGAAGATTACTTGACAAAATGAGCAGCAGAGCAAAAATTAATGCTGAGGCCTTTTTTTCCCTAAAGCATGTAGTATTGGAGTTTAGATTTTTACCAATTTTTCAAATTGCTATTTGTCATTCAGTTCATGCAATTGTAACTGCCCTTAACTCATTCACAGTGAGTGGAAGATCATGCTTGTGCTTGGAAGAAGGCATTGTTAAGGCTACTTATTTTCCAGTGAGTTCAGAGGGACAAAGATTTAACATACAATTAAACCCAACATCTTCTATTAGGGGAGAAAAAGAAAAAAAATCTGTGGCTTAATTGCTACATGTAAATGTCATCCACATATACACAGAGCAGAAGCAACATTTCCAGTAGGGGAAAAGTTCACATCTCCACACCTAAATAGAATCATATCCAGCTGAATATCTATAATTTGTTCTTGCATACCCTTTCATTGGTAGGGGCCAAATACATTTTGCAAACAAAATTCCTTCTCCTTGTCCCCTCTGTGACAAGAGAGTTTTGAAAGGCAGGGTTTGGCAAGTGTTGAGCAAGTAGTATGTTTTTATGTCAATTTTGGACCCCACAAACCAATGTGCAGGACAAGCACATATCAATGGAGAAATCATATTTTCAGTCTTTTATATTTTAGAATTATTGAAACTTAAAATTTCCAGTATTTCTTTTAAAATTTACACAATTTTCTAAAAATAAAATGGTGAAATGTTATCAACAAAACTTTTAAAAAATGTAAAATACTTTAGTATCTTTGAAAATACAAAGTAGGCCTAAAATGAACCTAACATGGCTCAGGGAAATTTGCGGAAGAGGGGGTAGAAAGATTCTTAGAGCCACATGTTGGGACATTATGCACAGAGACATTGCCTCTTACCCATAACTGATGGCTGACCCCACAATGTATCACTCACATTCTCCAGTAAGGAGGGTTCCTGCAGAGGGGGGAGGGCAGGGCGGAGGATAATGATGGTACCAACATGGCTGTATACACACTGTGTGCATAACTAATAAAAAACATATGCCATATTTCCTTTGTTATTATTATTTGCCTTTAATATATCATTTACAGTTTAAAAAGACACATCAGTCAGTAAAAGGCTTGCTTTGTAAGCATGAAGAATTTGTTCATAAAACCCATGTACTACATGTGTGATAATATGTGCTTGCAATCCTAGAACTGAGGAGAGGGAGAAAGAAAGATCCCTGGGGCTTGGTGTCTTCCAGGCCCGTGAATTACCATCTCACAAAAAGATGGATAGGATTTGAATTTTTCTGGACCTCTCATGCACATCCACACCTACCCCACACATAATAAATCAATAATTAATTTTCGTGAATATAATATAATGCGTTATAGTATACACTGAGTAATATTTGACAAATAAACTAGTGATTGTTTCTGAAATAGATGAAAATAAGTTGCAAAGTAATAGTAGTTATAAAAAAAGGCTTAAGAAGATTATGTACTAAGTTATTCCTTTGTTTTGACTCAGCAATATTTAAAGTAGAACAGTAAGAAAAAAATGAATTCAGGAAATAAGTAGGAAACATGACAAGCATATTTTTGAGCCACTAGGTCCTTACTTTATTTGTGTTGAAAGATTAAGATAGAAGTGGAAGATACCACCTTTGGGACATGAAGAAAGAATGCTGATTAGGGCTTGATAAAACTTGATACACATGTATGCTTAATTAGGCTTTTATGCATAAAAATTAAAACTCATTTTAGATTGCAATCATGATCTTAGAATATTTTCCTCACAATCTACCCATACAAGTGTGTAATGATTTATTCTCAAAGGTACTTATGGCAACATTTGTATAATAACAAAAATGGGGAACACAAAAGGGAACAGTGGAGCTTTCCTGTTATCCTAACACATCGGAGGAAGAGACAAGATTATTAAGAGTTCCAGGACATGTTTGGCTCTATGGGGAGTTAAGGACAGCCAGTGTTTCATGAGACCCTGTCTGAAAGCAAAATAAAGCAACAATCAAAGTTAAGAAACAACCTAATTGCCAAATATTTGACAATACTGCTAATTACATCAGTTCTGTTTCTTCTATGTAAAGAAATACAACTATTAAAAGGCATGATCGGGAAGAATTTCTTAGCTTTGCAATACTTCTATTATTACTTTGAAAACTCATTTTATGAAAAACTAAAATGACAAATATAAGATTTATTATAAGGATTCTGTAAGTAAATAATACTATCTCTACCAAGGCCTCAACATATTTATACCCATATATTGCATCATATGTCTCTATATAAACATGTATCACTCTAAGCAAGTGATGTGAATCCTTCCCAAGAGGCAGAAAATATCTTAAGAACCTAGATTCATATAAAGAACATATACTCATGAAGAGCCTCTGCATGTTCAGTGCTTTAATTAATTTTATTGAAAAGATGCTTAACAAATGATTTATTTGTACTTACTAGGCTTAACTCAACTTATTACCGTATTTCCACAAATTGCAACATGTGTTATAAAGCTTAGCTCTGAGTAATGATAGAAATTACTACAAAAGCAAATTATCCAAATTACAATTCCTATCATCCCAAGGGAATTTAACTGTCCTAAGGGTTCTGCATTTGGTTTAATTGATACTTCTGTTTACCAGATGTTAAGGCAGCTGTTAACAAACTATCAAAGATAAGAACAGAAACACAAAGAGTTGTAAATATGTAAAACTGGAGTAATTTTAGAGATCACAGGTACTGCATAGGGCTTATCATGTAAGAAAGATAGATTGATTCTTCTGAGATAATTATAAATTTATAGTATAAGACAGTCTTACTTTACACTAACACATGGAGGCAGGCTAGGGAGTTGTTAATTAACCAGTGTATTGATAAGATAATTGATAAGGTGTCATTGGTGATAAGGATAAGTTACAAGAGTGTACATAGAGTATGTGCTGTCCTGTCACATGAAAACAATCTCTTTGGCATAGTCTTAATTCCTAAATGTGAGCAGATCAGCAGTCAAAACCAGCAGCTATGATCTGCCAACATTCCAACCCTGACACAATCTTCTGGTGAATTGCACAGTGGAGGAGCAGGTCCTTAGAGGAAGAAAGTAGCATTCTGGGTGATGTTATATAGGTTTATCATTTCTATGTGAAATTTTGCTTCAGTACAACAGTTAGTCTTCTCTTACAAATACCCGAATCTCCATATAACACTATTAAACATAATTTTGAGATTTGAGTTTGTTTATACTTCTCAGGAGCATGCACTTAGAGATGTTATTGTTTGGTCCATACTATCCTGGAGAGGTCCTGAGATAGATGAAATTAACACCTACACACCCTGACTCCCAATAAAATTATTTGACCTCTACATTCTGGTGTCCAAATTGTACCAATGTCAGAGCTCTCTCAATTTTAACTCACAAGTTAGAAAAATAGGAATCAGTAAAAAATATTCCACAGTAAATAAATGTTAAATATTGCCTGTCATTTATGATCAGCACCATAGAAATGTTCAATGTTTATTATTAGATTATCATATAATAATCATTATGTTAATAAAATAATTGTAAAATATAAGTATAAAAATAACAAACCACAGTGTGATAGTCAAACATTTTTGGAACATTTGTTACTTATTATCAATTCTGTAATGACCACAGCATGCCTGAAAGATTAAATTATTTTAAGGAAATGGGGACTTTCTGGTTACCATTTGATTTATAAATGATTAAAGTAACCCATATAGTCTTGCTAGGTAATTTCTACCTAAGAAAGTGACTAAAAGGATGATTAAAATATATTTTAGCCTTCAAGAAACCTCTAGTTTCTATTTTCAGTTGCCAAAATATTAAATTTAGAACTAAAATTAAATGTCACAGGAGGAGTAGAAAATGTCAATCAATGACAATGATCTACAACTTTTGTATCATCTGATATGATTTTTTTATAACTTATGCCCTTTTAGTTCAATTGCTTCATTTGTTCAAAGGGATATATCACATCAATGGCAAATGATTATTTCCTCCATGGACTATGAATTATAAAATTACATCTGTATCATCAAATTTTTACTGCATAGTAGCAAAAACTAGGTTTTGTCTGAAAATTGCATCAATTAAAGATTAAAGAGTGAATATACATTTTTTTAAAGTAAAGGTGTAGTTTAAAATCAATGTATAAAAATTCTCTTTGAACTTTATCATATTCCTTTATTATTGTTGGAAATTGAATGTATGGCTTGGCAAAGATCTTATTTGTACTACAATTGGAATGAATGGAGCTCTAATTTGGCAAATAAGCATCCTTGTTAGTCAGGGATGCATCATAGTGTATTAGCATTAGAAACTCTGATTTAATATTAGGAGACACAAGCTGGCATCTGTTAAAGAGCATAAGCAATTACTTTATATATTGTGATTAAGAACTATCAAGAACAAATGAGAAAAAGATTGTTTGATTTAATATTGATGTAAAAGTAAATTTTTGAGATTCCTTCAATTACTTTATTTGATTTTCTTTTAATAGAAGCCCTCCAAATTAAAGGATGACTCTTGACTTCCATGTTCTCTGTTTGCATATATTTTTATACTCTCAGGAAATGACCCTTTCTGCTTGTTATTCTGGATTGTTGCAGTCATGAATGCCACATTCTTTAATATCCTTGCTTTGGAATTATACCTCAGAAAATAGCTGTAATAGTAGGTCTTCTCAGTATGAAAGATTCCTTAGAAATGCCAAATTTCCTTGTCTAAAATGTTTCAAATTCTTGGGATAGATCCTATATTTTCAGAAGTAAACATTAAAGTAGATATTAATCATATTAGTTCCCTATGTCATTTTCCAGTACTTCTGGTGAAGGTGCCAAATAATGAGTTTTCATTTCTACAACACAACCAAGAGGTAGTTTTACTACCACATTGTCAGATTGATTATTGACCTGCTTATCTGTGTAAACATGAATGTAGTCAGAGTTTTATATACCTTTTGAAAAAGATACAACTGTTTTTCAGAGGTACTATTGTCCTCCAACTTTAAGTCCCACTATTACTGAAGCTAACTCTGGCCATTTCTTTATTTCTTTTCCTGACTAGAAAAAAACAAACAAACAGAAGCAATCCTCTTTTCTGCAAAGGAAAACTATGTGCAAATAGGACATATCTTCTTCTCAACTTCTAATTTTGTTTCTTTTAAATTATAAGATAAGTAAAATATCTTTTTTAAAACTTTTTTTTTTTTTTAATTTTTACTTATTTGAGAGCGACACAGAGAAAAAAAAAGAGGCAGATATAAAGAGAGAATGGGCGTGCCAGGGCCTCCAGCCACTGCAAACCAAACTCCAGATGCGTGCGCCCCTTGTGCAGTTGGCTAATGTGGGTCTTAGAGAATCGAGCCTTGTACCGGGGTCCTCAGGTTTCGCATGCAAGTGCTTAACCACTAAGCCATCTCTCCAGCCCAAGAAAAATAAGATATTTTAAGTTCATGTCTCTCATACTACAATGTGTGAGAAGATATCTATAGCTAAAGGAAATCTGGCATAGCTTCATTGAAGTTTTATCTGCTAAATATTTTTTTTCTTTCTCTTTTTTTTTTTTAATTTTTATTTACTTGAGAGCGACGGACACAGAGAGAAAGACAGATAGAGGGAGAGAGAGAGAATGGGCGCGCCAGGGCCTCCAGCATCTGCAAACGAACTCCAGATGCGTGCGCCCCCTTGTGCATCTGGCTAACGTGGGACCTGGGGAACCAAGCCTCGAACCGGGGTCCTTAGGCTTCACAGGCAAGCGCTTAACTGCTAAGCCTCTCTCCAGCCCTCTGCTAAATATTTTCTTGTTCATTTTTATTCATTTTTTGAGAATGACAGGACAGAGAGAGAGAAAAAGAGAGAGAGAAAGAGAGAGAGAATGGGTGTGCCAGGGCTTCCAGCCACTGCAAACGAACTCCAGATGCGTGTGCCCCCTTGTGCATCTAGCTAACGTGGGTCCTGGGGAATCGAGCCTAGAACCGGGGTCCTTAGGCTTCACAAGCAAGAGCTTAACTGCTAAGCCATCTCTCCAGCCCCTTATCTGCTAAATATTTAAGAAAATGATGTCATAATACCACAAATTGAAAAAAAAAATCAATATGTTTTTCTTGTGTAAACTTTTTTTTCTGTATCTCAAAAACTGTGGGATCTTAACTTTAGTCTATTTTAATATTCAGGGGTTATCATTCAACTTACAACTTATTTTGTTGTAATTCAAGATGAAAAATGTTGAATATTTAACTAATAAAATCAAAAGTTTTCAAAATCAGTGAATTCAAAAGCAGCAATAGTTACCAAACTAACTTAAGAAGAATGTAAGGAAATCTGAGAGAGTTCACTACAAACAATATGTATACATCCTTAAGAAATCAAAGTTGGTTAAGTGGAAACCATGTTTCCTTCCTATATGAACATAAATATATTTTTGAAAAAAATATGAAGTGACCTTTGAGAAGGTAAAAATTAAAGGGAGAAAATAGTTTTGTACAAACAGGTTAAACGTGTATAATTCTGAGTATTTTAATAAGATGTAAAAATATTTCTTCCCTTTCTATGCTCTAAGTGCAGTTGAGTCAATCACATATTTAATTCACAGTGAGAAAATGCAGATTATTTTCTGTTCACGTGGAAAGCCTGGGATTTGAGATAGAAGCTAATTTTCTACCTGCCCAGAATCATGCCTGAAAGACATTACCATGGAACAGAATACCCTAAATTTATTCTCTTCATTAATTCTGGAATGTATGCAATGCAAATTTAAGCTAGACCATGCTGTTCCATTTTATATATGTGTATGAAATATTCCTTAGGTATATATGTAGCTGAGGGCTAATTTAAATAATAGCTTTATGTCCAGTTCCTCTCTACACATCAGAGGTTAATTTTATATTAGCAAGCCACATTAATAAAAAAAAAAAAGATTGATGTCAACAAGAAATTTTTCTATTATTAATATTCCAAAATTTTTGTTTTTTGGGTTTTTCGAGGTAGGGTCTTACTCCAGCCCAGGCTGACCTGGAATTCACTATGGAGTCTCAGGGTGGCCTTGAACTCACAGCCATCCTACTACCTCTGCCTCCTGAGTGCTTGGATTAAAGGCGTGTGCCACCACGGCTGGCAATATTCCAAATGTTATGAGGTCAAAATATCCAAAGTTATGTATGCATTAAATAAAAACAAATAGCTATGTAAAGCCTTTAGCTCAAATATTTCTCAGTTAAAAATGAAAAAAAAAAACATATTTTTTAAGAAAACAATGCATTTAGATTGCTTTGACTTTCAGGCACATCCCTAAGTGGGGAAAAAAAATCACATAAAGTAGTTGTACTTAATTATTTTCATGGCTTAAATTATAAATACAATTAATGTGCCTTTTTCTTCTATCTTTCTGTTTCTTTTTCAAATTAGAAGCTTTATCTTAATAGGATTTTGACTTCCCATAGTTTAAATAGATGAAGATCTTTTTGTATTTATATCTACTGAGTGTTAACAATCCACATGAGGTTTTGCTTGAGTGGTATCTCTTCTATTCTCTCCTGATAAACTTGACAAATAAAGGGAAATGTTATTTGGGCAATGTTTACTGAAACATATCAACTTACTATTAGCACTACAAACTCTGTCCAAATATTTCATATAATTTTCTAAATCCATTGTTTTATTATTTATTTGTGCCCAAAAGGCCTATTTACCTCCTTAAAACAGGGAACAGAGAAAGTACTCCTGTGCTCACCTGCTTCCTCTTTCTCCCATGATTGTCCTACTTGGCCTCCAGCCTGTTGGGTCATGTCATCTACATTCAAGATGCATCTTTCTCCTCAGTTCTTATCCCATGAAAAATGACATGGCAGACACCATGTGTTGCCTGGCTTAATAATCACCTATAAATTTCTAGAGTCAATCAAGTTGACAATCAAGGTGGTACATAAGCCTAATGAAGAAATCATCATGATTAAAGCTAAAAGTATTATTGAATTTTTTCACTATGATTTTCTTTTCCTTTTTAACGTTGTGTCCCTCAGTCACATGCTCCTCACCTATAACTATTTCAGGAACTCCCTAGCTATAATCCTTAGCCTTTTGATTTAGAAGTCATAAAACAGAATTTTGGTAGAGATTCCATGAATGGATAACCTATCAGGTATTCTGGGTAGTTTAGACTACTATGCTCACATTCTAACATTTAAAAATATATCAGTTACAGTTTTATCACAAAATTATGATCCTCGTTTGTTTTATATGTGAATTAGGTATATGACTCAAAAGAGATTGTTCATGGAAACAACAAACAGTAACTGAGCATTTCAAGGTAAGCAAGATCATCTGAAATATAGAAGCAAATACTATTTGGCTACACTTAGGTAGTTATTTGTTATGTTCCAATTAATATAACCATTTTGTAGAATATACTTAAAGTCTAAAGGTAAAACAAATGGCTATTTGGAAACATTTCACAGCATTCCCTTATATTTGATTGGGAGGTAACAAGTCCTAAGATGAAAGTTGATTCCTTTCATAAAACACATTTCCCATGGGTTAGTGTGGCATTGGTTTCTGTTCTGAAGTTGTCTATTCCTCCTCCTGGGATTTGGGATGCAAAGCTCATGTGGACTCCCTGAACAAGGTTCCAGGTGTTGGCTTTTCTTCCAAGACTGATGAATTGACTGTGGAAGGTTTAGAGCAGAAGTGTTTTATGATTTTCTTGGCATTTCTACTTTAAGGCTTTTAAAAATATTTTATTTATTTATTTTCAAGGAGACAGAGAGAAAGAGAGAGAGAGAGAGAGAGAGGTGCACCAGAGCCTCTACCTGCTGCAAGCACACTGTAGATGCATGTGGCACTTTGTACATCTGGCTGGATGTGGGTACTAGAGAATCAAACTTGGATCCTTAGGCTTTCCGGCAAGTATTTTAGCACATAGCCCTTTCTTCACGCCCTCCTTTGAATTTCTTAAATGACTATCCTGCTTGCTATTTCATAAGGATCTTGTATCAACTACTTCTTCATTGTTGGGGCAAAATACTCTACCAGAAGCAACTTATGAAATGAAAAGTTTATTTTTGGCTTAGAGATTTGACAGGTAGTCCATAATGGGTAGTGTGTTATATGAGCAAAAGGCCAGTTCACATAATCACATTAGCAGGGAGGAAATAGAAGGTAGAAAAAAAATGGTGAGCTGGGCTTAGATGTAACCGTAAGTTCTCTCCCCCAACCCATGACATACTTCCTTAAGCAAGACTCCTCCTGAAATTTCCCAAACAGCAACACCAGCTGGAAAATCAGTATTCAAACATATGAGCGTATTAGGAACATTTTACTTTCAAATCACAGTATGTGGTGTCAGAAAGAATAGTTGAAATGTAAATGTAAATAAGATAGTCTGTAGTAAAATGGTCACGTTGAAAATGGGAAAGGTATGGTCTTCCTGTGGAGATAGTGAACACATAGAAAAAGCATTAGCTCACAAATTATAGGAGAGATGAGCGTAAAGATAGTTTAGGGTAGTCTGTAAGTATAGTTTTCTTGCTGTGCTACCTTTTATGAAGAAAGTTTTCAAAGTAATTATGATAGATTTGTGATAAATTATTGTTGGAATAAATTTAACCTCATTAATACAGGGTTTGAGATTCCTGAAGTAGTGAGGAATACAGACTAAAAAATGTTCATTGAAATTTAGAGCAATTTTCAGTAAAGTCAGCAAATATACAAATACATCAAAAAGTTCTTTACTGTAAAAAAATTGGCTGGGGATGATGTCTTAGTGGTTAAAGGAAGGTTCATGCTTGCAAAGTCTGCTACTCTGGGTTCAGCTCTCTAGTACACATATAAACCAGATATATAAAGTGGTATACATGCCTGATGTGAGTTTGCTGTGTTAAGAAGCTTGGTGTGACCTTATTTTTCTCTCTCTTACTCTCTTTCTCTCATTACTCAGACAACCTTTAATTCCTTCTCTTACTACTACCATCTGGTGGACCCAAAGAGAGCTGGTTTTATTGACTCATCCAATCCTTTGCATGCTATATTATTCTATGTCTATTAGGACAAATAAAAAAAAGTCTATGAAATAACAGAAACATTTTCTGTAGGACAGAAGTCAAAAATGGCATAGAGAAGGTGTTTCAGAGCTGCTTTCTTTTCTTTTCTTTAATTTTTTTTTATTGGCAATTTCTATACTTAAAAACAATAAAACATTATAGTTCTGTTCCCTCCCCCACTTTCCCCTTTGCAACTTTACTCTCCATCATATCCACTCCCTCTTTCCATTAGTTTCTCTTTTATTTGATGTCATTGTCTTTTTCTCCTATTATGAGGGTCTTGTCAAGTATTGCTAGGAGGTCATGGGTATCTAGGCCAGTTTCTATATGGACTGTTGCATTGTAAGGAGTGGAACCCTTCCTTTGGCTCTTACATTCTTTCTGCCACCTCCTCCACAATGGACCCTCAGTCTTGGAAGATGTGATAGAAATGTTTCCATGCTGTACACTCCTCTGTCACTTCTTCTCAGTACTATGGTACCTTTTGGGTCATCACATTGGTTATTGCTATCTGAAAAAAGAAGTTTCTGTAACCAGATGTGAAAGTAGCATCAACATATGAATATGAATATTAAGTATAATGTTTGCAGGGCAGTTTGGTGAGAATGATATATGCATTTAGCCAGAAAAATGCAGGCTTTATACCCCAAAGGCTCATGACTTCTGCCATAGGCTTATTTATTTATTTATTTTAAATATTATATTATTAATTAGTTTTGTACTCAGTGAATACAGTCAAGTTAGTACCATTGTTAGCCTCATCCATGTCTTTTGATTAGATTTTCAGTACCAGGTATGTATGTCCTGCCGTAGGACAGGCCTCCAGTCAAATTAGAGAGCAGTTGGATTCCCACAGAGCAGACATGCCACTATTGCACCCATTTGATCATTTGGCCTGTCTGGCCAAACGTGTGGCTTAAAGTGTCCACTGATTTTACCATTGATGACTTATTTCTCCCATAGGGTTTCATGAAATGCAGCTTTTTCCAGCTCTCAGTTGGCTGGTCTACAGGGAAAAGGTTTTCAGCTCAGCTCCAGTTTGATTTCTCAGTGACCTTGCCACCCAAGAATGTGAAGTCTTCAGCAATAGGTTCTTACCACATGTTACTCATGGGAAACCAAGGGCCATGGCAACAGGGGCCTCCCTGTCCAACAACTCACTGGAAGGTATCCCATCCCTGGCACTGAAAATTGCTAGTAGTAATTTATGACTTCTGGATATACCATTATCCAAAAAAGTAGACTTTCATATTTCTTTCTCAGAATATCTTGAATTTTGATTGCCCCTCCTGCATTCTTTTCTTAATATGGAAATGAAAAGGCATTTGCCATCAATGCATGAAGAGCTATGGCCATGACATTCTTTGTCACATAGTCTCCTCCTTAAATGTGGGCAAGGCAAAGCAGTGTCTTCAGTTCTCCATGTTACCATCACATACCAGTCACCCTACTTTGAGGAAAAATCTCATGCTTCTATCTGATTGCATGCAAATTCATGAAGTGAGTGTACCATATCATCCTGTATCATATCTTCATGTCAATACCCTCAATACATACACTGTCTCTTTTGCCTTGAAAGCACTTCTCAGAGGTTACATGGATTAGGATGCCTATGCATTTAGACATTCATTCTACCATGTACTCCTTCTACACTGACTTCCTCAGCTAGCTGGCTTTGTCCTCAACTACCACCCAGTTGACTAGAAGATGGCTGCACATTCCAGGAAGTTTATGCAGACATTGATGTCAATCAAATCAGTCAACAAAGAATTCATGTCTCAGTGCCTCCCCGTCAGCACGGATACCTTCCTGAATGTGTTCCACACCAACAAATTTCCCTTCTCTTATATTTGTCTACCAAAAGTTTGACATTTGTAGAGAGTGAGGATTAATTTTATAAGTAAACATATATGTATGAGAGTGAACAATTGAGGACAATACCAGAAATTGACCTCTGGACTCCAGAAAATGTGCATACCTGCACACACATACAAACATGCATATATACATGTGTGCATGCCACACACACAAACATAGAACTATAAGCTGTAAAATTTTGCATGTGCATTGGATTTTCTCTTCTGAGATAGTTTGCTATTTAATTATACCAGTTAACAATAATTCTCCCACACAGTGCTGATGCTTCATGACCTTAACCCAATTTCATTACAATTTATAATCTGGAGAAGGCTTCTCTTTGATGTTTAACTGTAAACTGAATGCATGTCAGTTATTATGAATGAAGCTTGAGCGTATTTTTTAAATAGAACATCTCCCTATGGGATCCTTATTTAACATCAAGGATTGAGATAATTTTAAAGTGTATAAGTTAATAAAATAATTTCTTACTAGTTTATACCATTTTATATTATGATGTGTATTATTGAAATCTGTCATTTTGTAAACGTATGAAAAAATGAAGAAGGAGGCCTTTAACAAACATCCCCAAAGCAAAAGCTTGGCCTTAGAGTGAAGCTGAAGTAATGGTTTATGTTGACACCAGTATTCCTATAGAGCATAGCTGTGTGGAAAAGAGTAAAGCAGCCAGCTTAGAAGGGTCTTTGCCTATAGTTCTAGAAAAAGAACTAGCTCATAAAACAGTTGAAAGCCAGACTGTTAAGGGAGGATATTGAAATCTTGACCTCTCCTGCCCTGGTTGGATGCATTAATAATATTTTGTATGTGCTTTGATTTGTCATTTGCTAGAAGCCTCAATATGTAATTTCTGTTTATTGATACCCTTCTCATCATCTGCTAGAGTCTTAGAAAATCACTTGAATACTGAAACAGCAGTAATATGAAAAATCATCTCATCACAAGTTAAGATGAGATGACTGTTACTCTTGTTTGGGGATTTTTGTGATTTTCTTTTAAAATAAGCTTTAGGATAAATTGAAATTCACTGCAATGCCAGTTTTGTGTGTTTTTTTTTTTTACATTTGTTAAAACAATGAATATACTGATATTAAATGAAATCATTCTTATCCCACATTGACTCAACTGTTACACATACATATTGCACCTATTTTTTTTTTTAACTCCCAAGCTAGTTCTTTTGTAGTTGTTGGTGGTGTGCCTCCTTCCTAGAACTGTGGAACCAACAGTTTAATCCAGGAATGATTGAGCAACGAAAGTGACTTTCATTCTTGGCCAAGAAGGGAAGCATAAGAAAATCTCAGAAATAACTTCTTGAACTTTTGGGATTCATGAGGTTATCAAAAGAAGTGAAGCTAGAAAGGCTAATACTAAAGAAGACAATATTTGATACTTTCTGAGAGTGGACAGACTCTGTGAGTCAGAGTGCCATTCTTAGCACTTTTATACTTCTTTCTGTTTGTCATTGTGACAATTGCCAACTGTCCTGGCACTGGGGTTGGGCAAAGACTTTAGCATGCAGATAAGATTATAATGATGTGAAAGGTTGTTTGAGATTACTCTGGCAATAATCTTAGGTCCAACTATTCTTGGCCAGTCCACCTGAAGAGGAATTCATGCCCTTGGGCATGCTGCCCAAAAAGGTAAAGAAGATAAGGGTGGGAAAGAGATTTAGCCAGAACATGCAAGTAGTACAAGGGTAGGACAGGCTTAAAGATAGTATAAGGCATCCCTCCTTCCCTGGACATTTAACGTTTATTTTTCTAATAATTTTCAAATAATGGTTATCTTTTTTGTTATAAATTCTCCCGCACATATCTTACATGCCTTCTTATATTTTAAAACCCATATACATATGTGTCCTATTTTTATACAGTAGGTAGTTTAAAGTACAGGTTGAGCACTCAACTTGAAGTGAAGCTACTACATTTCTTGGAGCTTTTACTTGTTAATATGGACTCTTCAATTGTTACTATCCTGGGAATATTTTCATCAAATTTAAATGCTGTTTTCCATTTTCTTTTATTTTTATTAAGTAGAAACTTTGCATGGACACATCATGTGTTGGTATCATCATTTCCCTCCTCCTTGCCCCTATTCCGCTGAGGGACCTCCTCAGTGAGATTGCTGATACTCACCATAAGGTGGTGAATTATGAGTTGGGAGAGCAGCAGTCAGCCACGGGTCTGGGGGATGCTTCTGGATATTCCTGCCCACACCGTGGCTCATACAATCTTGCTTCCCAAGTTTCACAAAATTCCCTGAACTGTGGTGGGTCTATTTTAAGTCTACTTTAGTATTGTGCTATTAGCAGCTTAAATTTCTGCTTTGGTGCATTCAGAGTACCCTCAGTGTCTGTCTCCATCACCCCAGCACTAGCCGTCAGGCTCACCATGGAAGCAGCTCTGTTGCTCATCTCACCAATTCATTTCTTCTTTCACCTGGTCCCTGACTAATGTGTGGGAGGCTGGGGAGTAAGGTATCCCATCTTGTATAAGTTGTATAAATATTGATAATTTAGAGAGATTTTAAAGGGTATAAAGCCTCTCTTTTGTCTGAAAACTAATAGGAGCTCCTCATTGCAGTCTATAATCTTGGTTTCCACAGGATTCTGACTCAGTTCCCAATTTCAGCTATAGGTTACTTTCCACTGAGTGGATCTCTTAGTCGATCAGAAAGCCACTGGTTACTCACCTAGGTTGGGTGGCACCATTGTACAAGTGTGTAAGTCTTGTCAGGCTGGTTGATTTCATATAGCAGTGTCCTCTGCTTGTTCCCAACATTGTTGGCCATTCTCTCTCAGCAGCTGTTGTGCTTTCCAGCACTACACAGGCTCACCATTTGGAAACTGGCTTCCTTCCGGATTCCAGACAAATTTCCTGATGTTCTGCGTGTGCAGCATGTGGTGTCTTCAGCCATTGGGTCTTTTGTTTGTGTTTTTGTTTTTCTCTTTCTTTTTCTTTTCCTTTTATTTATTTATTTATTTATTTTTAACCTCAGGCAGGTAATCAAGTGCTTTGACAGAAGCCTGTCTTGTTGTGGGTACTTCATAGGTCTCTACAATCAACGGCTCAATATGAGTTATAATCACCTTTTGGTGGTGCTGGGATATTCCAGGTTAGGAACAAGAGATGAGGAAGCACATGTGACATCTGTCTTTCTGTGCTTGTGGGAGTTTACTTACTATGATCTATACCAAGTCCAGTCATTTAGAAATCGCACAGTAAATGAGACCAGAGCTTCTATGCCAAAGACACTTTTAAATACCCACATCCTTTACCTGTGTGTCTTGACCTGTCTTTACCTTTACCATCAAGCTTCACTTTTATCTGACGTTTTGATCAGATAGAACAAGAGCTGTGTCTCCCATACACATTCTACTTATCTCCACTCCTGGCCTTCAAAGAATGTTGAGCTTGGATGGATCAGATGAGAATTGCAACCATCACTGAGGACGTCTAGACTTTTCTTCCTTCCACATTGTCCTTGAACTACAAAAATTCACATGAAAACAAAATGTAGACCACATGCATTCAGTGGTTGTATAATTGGGATAATCAAATGAACTGATGCTATTTAAAATTTATAGAAACATTTTATGACATTTTTGATATATGATGAAATCCTTAATATATTTCTTGTTTGCTTAGGATTGTTTGGCTATTAAAGGTCTTTTTTCAATCCAAATGAATTTTAAGATTAATTTTTCGATTTCTGTGAAGAATGGAATTGAAGATTCTGATGGGGATGACATTGAATCTTAAATTGCTTTTGGTGAGATAACCATTTCTAGTATATTAATTCTTCCAGGTCATTCGAATTGGGGGATTGTTCCATCTTATAATGTCTTCTTCAATGTCCTGCTTGAAATATTAGAAGTTGATTAGGATTATTCTCAGGTATTTTAAGGCAATTGCTAATGAAGCTGCTTCCCTGATCTCTTCCTCAGTTTGTTTTTAATTGGTGTAGAATTTTATGTCTTTTTTTGTGTAATTTCATATTCAAATTGATTTTGCTTTCCCAATATGCATTTTAGCAGAGTTTAATATTTATAAAAAGAAAATCACTTTTTCCCACTTCTTAAGGTTGAAATCATGTTTCAAATTAAATCTTCACTTTTTTTCTTAACTGAATAGCATCTGCACGTGCACACTAACACACACACACACACACACACACACACACACACACACACCATGATTTACATGCAGTGAGTTTATATCCCAATAAACTCATCAGAAATTGAAAATAGCATAAATGAAAAATGTGCTTAATAAATCTAACATGTTGAACCTCACAGCTTCGCAACACAACATGCTGTACAGTTAAAGTGTTTTCAATTGTGATAACATGTCTTATTAGGTGCTGTGGCTTGTGGTCACATTTTGGCATGTAAGGATGATAACACATGGTATACTGACTGAATTGTATAACAGAGAGAATCATGATTCAAAGTTCAAAGTATTATTTTTGTACTAAATATGTATTGTTGTCACAAAGTAAAATGATCTTCAAGTTGAACCATAGAAAATCAAGAAGTATCTTTGTATCTGACCAATATATCATTTATATATTTATCTATCATCTATCTATACACATAATATATTTGTATAAATATATAAGTGGCTTATTTGATGTGATAAAAGTATTCTTTTTATGTTTAGTTGCATTTATTTTAATTACAACACACATACACAACTCTACATTTACTAAGTAACTTCATTCTCAAAGAGTCATTGTGGCCTTTGTGCGTTTGTGTCAACTGTTTTAATACAATCGTATTCAAACTCATCCCTTCTTCTACAAGTTTCATCATTTCATTTTTCATTATAGCTGAGTAAAATTTCAATTTTCAGTTTTCAGACCATGGACAAAGTTGAATGCATTTCCTAGTATTATAAATTACAGCAACAATGGAAATGGATGCACATGTTTCTCTATGAATAAGGAATCCTTTGGGCATGTGCCAAGGAATGTTATAGTTGAGTTATATGCTAATTCTGGCTCAATTGTCCTAGGTTATCATGTATATAAGTATGTATGTGGCAATAATTGTGTAATAAAGCTTAAAATCTAGAAAGAAGATCAAGAAACATGAAAAAAAGAGATGCAGGGCTGGAGAGATGATTTAGTGGTGAAGGCATTTGCCTGCAAAGCCAAAAGACCCAGGTTTGACTTCTCAGGACTCACATAAGCCAGGTGATACATTGCATGACACAAGATTTCACATGAATCTGGAGTTTGTTTACAGTGGCCGGAGCTCCTGGCATGGCCATTCTCTCTCCCTTTCTCTCTGTCTCTCTCTATACACACACACACACACACACACACACACACACACACACACACACACACACACGCATGCATATATACATACATATGTGTGTGTCACTTTCTCTCCCAAATAAATACATAAAAATAAAAATAAATTTAAAATAAAGAGATGCAGATGAAGGAAGAACATGACATGGGACAGGAGAGATAAATGAGAGAACTGAGAGGGGGAAGAGAATCAACTGAAGCAAATCTTATTTGAAATCATAGTAATACCTAATACAATGTATGTGAAATAAAAAATTAAGAAAAAAATACTAAAATACTGTTTCCAATATGATAAAGATACTCATACAGCTAGTCTAATTATCAACTTTATAAGATTACCGTTATTTACATTTTTGAGAATCAATGATAGCAATTATATTTGCTAATATATGGACTAAATAATTGGTGGAGCCCTTATTAAGTCAGTTATATCAGATTTGAAAATAATTTTTAGCTGTTTCATGACCTTGGGTAACTCATCAGCATATGCCTAAAATCTGTTAGCTGAATTTAAAGATTCTTGCAACTTTTGAATGTATGTGTATTTTTAAAATTTCCCTTAAACTGTCATTACATAAGTCCTAAATTTCATAATTATATAATCAGATAATACATGATCAGAAGCTGATAAAAACAGTTCAGAAATAAAATGTTATTTCATGATCAATGAAATGGCCTGCTGATCTTTGTTCTACAAAATTTTAGGATGTTTAGATGAAAATACTTTGAACCATGTTTTTTTAAAAAAAATTTTTATTTATTTATTTGAGAGCGACAGACACAGAGAGAAAGACAGATAGAGGGAGAGAGAGAGTGGGCGCGCCAGGGCTTCCAGCCTCTGCAAACGAACTCCAGACATGTGTGCCCCCTTGTGCATCTGGCTAACGTGGGACCTGGGGAACCAAGCCTCAAACCGGGGTCCTTAGGATTCACAGGCAAGTGCTTAACCGCTAAGCCATCTCTCCAGCCCTTGAACCATGTTTTAAATCAGAGCCCTATCACTTAGTAAGTGTTAAACAGGTTTGTTCAAAACTAAGGGAGGCTAATCAAATCCAGTTTAATGGAGAAAGTTACAAAGGACTCAGAAACTTCAGTACACATTAGCAGAACTTTTACATATGTCTAGGTAATGACTATCACAGGAAAAATATTGCATATCTCAGGAGTCTATAATTCAATCAAGATTATTCTGTTTTTTATATCTAAACCATACTTTGAAAATGCATTCTCTTTTCAGCTTCATTTTCTTCATGTATGCCTGTATAAAGGCAGTCCTAGCTCCTGCAATTAGGTAATTCAGAAATTATCTCAAAAAGCAACAGGCAAATGGACTGTAGTCTAAGTCTGTGAAACGACAGTCACCTGACTTTTGACAAAGATATAAAGACATACACATTGATGAAATAACAGCATCTTCAACAAATATTTCAATATCCAGAAAACTGCATATCTATGTGTGGAAGAACAAAAATATATGTTTCTCATTCTGCATAAAAATCAACTCCAAAACATTCAAGAGCCTTACCATACTTGAAATTCTGTAATTGCTTGAGGAAAAAATAAAGAGAGAGAGAGAGAGAGAGAGAGAATACACTACATGATGCAGACATACTGACATAGGTAAGGACTACCTGAATAGAAATCCTGTCACTCATAAAATTTGGAAAGCTTCAGTGTTGCAAAGGAAACTGTTAATTGAGTAGAGAATCAAGGACAGGAGAATAAATACTCGGGTCGGAAAAACATGTAAAATGGAAGTTAGAGAGGAAAAAAAGAAAGTACGAAGAGCTCTGGCCATGTAGAAGGCAGGAGAGAATAAAGAGCCCACGTGGTAGTTGGGTCAGGGGATCTCCATTCTTCTCAGCCCAGTTGGGCTGATACTAGGGCAAACTCCCCTTGTGAATGAATTTTTTTTTTGGGGGGGGTAATGTCTCACTCTAGCTCAAGATGACCTGGAATTTGGTGGCCTCGAAATCATGGTGATCCTCCTACCTCTGCCTCCCAAGTCGTAGGATCAAAGAAATGCACCACCATGTCCAGCTTTGAATGTATTTTTAACATTATTCCAATGTAGTGGGCTTTACCTTCTGGCTTAGGTGAGACAGAGGGACAGCTGGTTGGTCTGGACTACAGCTAGGCTAGGAGGAGGATAGCCATGAGGCCAAATTCTGGGGGCTGAACTTGACCAAACACAATGTTGGCATTAGATGTAAATTCTTGGAAAGGTGACCTCCCTCCCAGGAGAAAATTGGGATGTTTATGGAAAGACAGATCTAGGGTAGTGATAAGAAGTCAGATCATACTTTGATCTCTAGGAAAGTGGAGACTATAAAGATAGGCCCAAAGATGTTCCTGCCTTTACTTTCAGGAGACCAGTTACCCTAACTGCCCAGAAAAGCTACCTGATTCCTTCTTATTCCCCTTTTTTTTATTTAGAAGGGGGTGAGACTCAGATCATGGAACACCCGATTCCAGAACACTGCTAGTGTTGCCTGGTGAGGGGGCTTGTGGTACAGGGGGCTAGTGGTGGCAGAGTCCCTAGCCTGCCAATTGGCAGGATGGTTGCACCTCTGTCCTACCTATCTGGAAACCCCACTAGTCATCAAGGCTACATGCCATCCATTCCCCTAAGTTTAGCCAAGATAGTGACCTTAACCTACTGCAAGAAGAGGAAGCAAGTCAGGTGTCTGTAATCCCAGACTAGCATTAGGGGTTTCTTAAATTGAACGAAGTATTGGGAATACCCCAAGTAATACTCACAGCTAGGAAACTTACTTTCCATTCTTCCCCAAAATGCATAATATTTATAATTTTCCTTCTTGATATAGTCCTGTCATAGTCACCAATATGAAATGGGGTGCTAGGGGTTCAGGATTTAGTTTCAGAGAACCAGTAACCCTAACTGCCAAACAAAGATACCTGACTCCTTCTCATAATATTTATATATAAAATACACAGAGCTTAAAAATCAAACAACAGAAAAAAGCAATAGCCCATTCTGAACATGGACTATGAAAGTTATCAATAAAAGTGTTGGAACTCAAGATTTTCTCAGAAGGTGATGTGTAAATGGCAGTAAGTATTTTTTTTTTTAAATCAACATTAAAACTAGTTTTAGGGGGCATGGTGGCAAATGTGTTTAATTCCAACATTCTGGAGCCAGAAGTGAGAAAATCATTGTGAGTTCAAGGCCACTGAGACTACATAGTGAATTCTAGGTAGCCTGAGCTAGAGTGAGGCCCTACATTGAAAAACAAAACAAAACAAATCAAAAACTACTTTGAGATTCCATTTCACTCTAGTCAGAGAAACTATCATCAAGAAAACAAATTATAAGCAATGCTGAACTGTATGTGGGAAAGAAACATATATCCACTGTTAGAGGGAGTGTAAACTGTTGCAGCAATTATTGAAATCAGTGTGGAGGTTTCTCAAAAGTAAAAATAAATTACCATAAGACAAAGCTTTATTATTACTGTGCATAAACCCAGACTCTGTTTTCAACTAGAGAGAGATGGGCATCAATGTTCATTGCTGCTCTATTCCAATGACTAAAAAACTATATTAGCCTAGATGTCTATCAAATGATGAGTAGTTACTGAAAATGTGGTATGCATACATAATCAGAATTTTATTCAGCTCTAAGGATGAAGTTTGAAATTTTCATAAAAAATGACTATAACTGGAAAAAAATTATGAAGTGAGGACACCCTGGAACATAAAGACAAATGCTAGATGTTTTCTTGTGTGTGGATACTAGCTTTGAATTGTTAAATCTATGTGTTTAAATGAATGAGTGTCTACAAAGGCCAGAAACACAGAAATGTGACATTGTGTATAAGAGGAAAAATATTAAGGGAGGATACAAATATTCATGTGATATAAAAGTAGAGCCAAGGACTGGAGAAATGACTTAATGTTTAAGGTGCTTGCCTGTAAAAACTAAGTATCTAGGGTTGATTCCCCAGGACCCATGTAAGCCAGATGCACAAGATGGTGCTAGAGTTCATTTGCAGGGACTGGAGGTGCTGGCATGCCTATTATTTCTCTCTCTCTCTCTCTCTCTCTCTCTCTCTCTCTCTCTCTCTCTCCATATATACATACCGCTATATCTCTATTTCTCTCAAATTAAAAAAAAAAGTTACAAAAGAGATTTAAAAACAGTAGAGGGTAAACATTTAGGGGAATTATTTTATCAGGTATGATAGATGACAGATGCTGGAGAGCAGGGGCTCAGAGGGGGGCCATTAATGAAAACTGAGGATGAATGAAAAAAGCCATGCAAAACCCATTTTGGAAGCTAATTAAAAATATAATGTATAAAGAGAGTTTGAATGAAGTTACCTGACAGAGGTGGATAATACTTCCCCAGAAGCTGAGGGTGATTAAACAAATATCTCAGTGTCCTGCATCCTATATTACATACCTTTCTTCAACAACAGAGTCATCTACACAACACAGGCTATAGCCATTGCTCCTTGTTGTCCACCAAAGCAAGATGATAAGTCCCTGTGGCTGAAGACAACACATGTTTTGATTCAGGGCAAAGAAAAATAAAAGAAGGACATTCATTTCTAGGCAAAAGCTCATGGTTGGGAAAATCACAGGCCCAGGGTAGTACTGACTACTATTGCCATGTTAAGTGTACATATTGTCAAATTGCCTCCTAATTACTTGTTTCTCCCAATAGATTAGTGCTGCTTTCAGCCTTGGTCAGAAAAGTTACTTTTTGCAGTGTGCTGTGGTTAATATGGAGATGCACATTTATTCAAACTGTGCAAAATAAGTGACTATTAAATATTCATGCCTAAACTTCCAAGGCTCAGTGAACACTGGGTAAAGAATGAATATACAAATATAAAAATGGAGAGGATTGTTGTGGAAGACTATATCCTGGACAAATAATGACCAGAACACTCATGAATTCATAGCTGCAGTAATTTCTTGAATAATATTGGGCTACTCAACATTCCATCATAGATATGGGAGGAGCACATGAGACTTCACCATTCTACTCTACAAAGAGCTCTTCAGTGATTGCTGGGGGAGGAAATCATTCAGTGATGTAGTGGCTAATCTGTTTTCCATGTTACTATAACTAGCTGCTCACTCATCCTCATTCAACAGCACAAATCAAACCTAGTGAGGAGAAAATTTTAAAAATAGGTAAAGGGGATGGAGAAAGGGAGGGGAGATGAGAGAAGATTAAAAGACAGAGAAGCAAAGAAAAAAAGGAGAATATGAAAGTAAATGTACATAAAAGAAAAGACACATAATAGTAGGATAGAAACTAGTTGAAAAGAAAGAGCTTAGATGAAAAGTCAGAGGGAAATGGAGAATGAATGTTATCCAAGAATATTGTATACATGCATAAAATTGATAAAAAAAAAACAAAAAGTCATACAAAATAAGTTAAAAAAAAAAAAAAGCCAAGCAAACCAGAGTCCTAGCTACCTCTTACTTCCCCTTGCCCTTAAGGGTTTGAGGCAAAGCAGTTTATTCTTTTCAAAATTACTATTTAAGGTATGACAAAGGATTGAAAGAAATACATGAATATTGACACCACAACTGTGCCTAGAATTCAGATAGCATCTAAAATAACAACCAATTACTTCTAAAATGTCATCTCAATATCCGGATAACTTCAATAATTGCTGCATTGATTTTGAGAAGTACTTTCAGATGTGCATTTTTACTCATCAGGATATTAATTTTATTGACTCATATATAAAGTGTTTCTTTTAAAATAGGAATACTCATTCATATAAACACATATATTTTTATATATTTATGCCAAATCAGCCTAGGGGATAAAAAGTAAATAAATAAATAATCAAATAGCATATTTATGCAAGAGTAGGTATCTTCTAATAAAAAGTGAAGGTATATGAGAAATTATTAACCACATTAGAGAAGTAGGAGAGACCTAGAGCATCTTGAGACCACAGACGCAGGCAGAAGCAGCATCCAGTCCGCACAGCTGTGGTCACCAGACTTCGCCTGTGCCACAGGAAAAGACAGGTGAGGAGTTTCCAGTCACACCAGCCTCCTCACAAACTTAAGAAAGGTGAAGGGGAGGACATCAGGCACCAATGGAGCTGATCAAGAGGAAGAGGATCACAAGGACCAGTGGGAGAATTTCAGCCACCATCCACAGCCTCCCCTACCCCCACTGCCAGTGCAAACTCCAGCAAGCTTCAGAGACCTGACAAAGGGAACTCACCTACACAGCACCTGGAACAGGTCCAGACAGCCTACCTGAGCCCACAGCATAGCAAAGAGGGACCCAAGCAGATGTGAAGAATACTGAGACCAAAGCCATCCCAAAAGGTAAATGAGGATTATAACAGGTCAGTACCCACCAAAAAGCCTGGTATATAGGCTTGCATTAAAAATGCTAATTTCACCTTTAATGTTAGGGTAAATCATGTGTTAAATCTGATGGATGGTTGGATTTGCCATTCTTAAATAAGCTATATTTAGGACTTGTCATTTGTTGCTTCCTGATTTATAGTACCTTTGTCTCCTCTTCTGTCATTCATTGGGGCTGAGTCTCACTCAGTCACAAGCTGATCTTGGAACCCCCTGGAACCATATATAGACCAGAAATATCTGCCTCTCTGTTGTTGGTAGGATTTAGTTGTAGAGCAACACATATCCTTAGGGACTTTGATTTTGCTAGAGGATCTGTTTGTCACAATACCTACTCTTGCATAAATACACTGTGCTGATTTTCATTGAATGTGTATTAAATTTTAGAATCTGCCTGTATTTTGTTCCACTCAGCCTACTAGCATACTCTCATAGCAGGCAAAACCAACACGTAGGGTTACTCTTGTGGTTACTCTGGGAGTCTTTTAAGAGCCACATCTAGTACCTTAAGCTCCTACCCTGAACATACATAACTTCAGATTGCCGCATATAATAATACTGCAGTTAACTAAAAAACCCAAGCATTAAATTAATCCAAGATACAAAAATCTCTACACTACAATACAAGAAACACACACATAAAAAAAATCAAGACAATATAAATCCACCAAAAAATATAAATCCATCAGAATCAGTGGGACTGATTTAGAGGCAATGCCTGAGAAAGATTTCAAAAGAATGATAATAAATATGCTCAAATAAATAAAAGAGGAAGTAAAAGAAGACACAGGAAATTGATTCAATGAACTAAGGAGGTCAAATCAAGACATGAATAAGGAAATAGAAATAATAAAGAGAGACCAGTCAGAAATAGTAGCACTGAAAAATACAGTAAGTCAAGTAGATAACTCTGTACAAAATCTCACCAGTAGAATGGATGAAGGAGAGAACGGAATATCTAAACTAGAAGACCAGGTGGTAGATCTATCATAGTCCAACAAAGAGAAAGACAAAGTAATAAGAAGATATGAATGGAAATTTCAATGTATTTGGGGCACTATGAGAAGACCAAACCTAAGAATTCAGGGTGTAGTAGGAGAAGAGTTTCACTCCAAAGGCATAGTCAGAATTTTCAACAAAATCATAGAAGAAAATTTTCCCCAAATTGGGAAAGAGATGTCAACGCAGCTGCAGGAAGCCTTTACAACACCAAACAGGCAAAATTTGAAAAGAACTTCTCCTCGTCATATTATAATTAAACTACCAAACATACAAACCAAAGAAAATATTGAAAGCAGTTAGAGAGAAAAATCAAATCACATACAAAGGCAAGCCCATCAGGATAACAGCAGATTACTCAACACAAACTTTAAAACCCAGAAGGGCTTGGAGTGATATATTCCAAGTTCTAAAAGATAAAAGCTGTCCATTCAAATAGATGGTGAAATAAGGACATTCCAAAACAAAAGTGGGCTAAGGGAATATTTGAAGACATAACCAGCTCTACAGAAAATACTTGGAAGGATCCTCTGGGCTGAAGAGAGAGAGAGAGAGAGAGAGAGAGAGAGAGAGAGAGAGAAAACACTTTATAAAGAACCTGGAAAAAACAAACCATACTAAAACACTAGTTAATACCAGGGAGCAAAGTTAAAACCAGAAGAACTACAAAACAAGTAAAATGGCAAACATAAATACACACATCTCAATAATAACTCTATATAAATATGGCCTCAGTGCCCCAACCAAAAGACACAGGTTTACAGACTGGGTTAAAGAGGAGGATCCTTCAATTTGTTGCCTCCAGGAAACTCATGTTTCTAATTTGTTTTTGAGAGAGACAGAGAGAGAGAAAGAAAGAGACAGAGAGAAAGAGAGAGTAGGGGGGAAGGTGTATGTGGTGGGGGTATGAATGGGAAAACAAACTTCAGCTGCGAGCATGACCTTGTACATTTGTCTTACATGGGTACTGCGGAAATAAGCCAGAAAGCACCTTAACTGCTAATCCGTATACCTAAATACATAAACCAATATGAACATATATCCAAATTTACTTTTCTTTAAATAAGTGCTGGACTGAGGCCAACACCTATCCATGTCAGAAACTGTGAGGGCATGCTGAACATAGCCTGGAAATAAGATGTAGAAATAAATAAAATGTAAATAATAAAATATGAAAACTGAATATAGAATATAGAAAAAATATGTCCTTTCAAGGTGAATCCATCAGAATTTTCAGAATTAAATATCATTTTAGGTTTGAAAAATTCCACAGGTAATTTTAATTTTCTAGCTAGTGTGATAATAATAACACTCCAGGGATTTGAAGATTCCAACTTTACAACTTGTTTGAGAAAACAAATGTACCATAAATTAAATAAACCTTATCAGATGGATACATTTTATGTGCCATATTTATTGATTATAGGCCTAATTTTCTCAGCCATGATCCTTAAACCAGCAGCATCAGATTACATGAGTACTTTTAAAAACATTAATTAGAGGAGAACCATAAAGGCAAAACTCATGGGCAAAACAAACTCTTTAACTAGTTTTTTTTTTTCCCCATTTTTTAAGCATGTTTTATCTCTCTTAATTTGTGTGCACATACTTGTGACTTGAATTATTCTTTTAGGCATCTTAGAATTTATATTTTCTCACACTTTATCTCTTTATCAACCTCCCAACTCTCTTTCTGAACATCAAGAAAAAGATTCAACAAGATAAAATCAATTTCTAGTAAATTTAGCTAAATTTAATCTTTATTATGAAAACTTACAGAATTCTGAAGGGAGTCTTATTTATAATTGAGTGCAATGGTGTTTCAGTAAGGTTCACATTGCTGGAAGAAATCATCTGACCAAAAGCAGGGTTTTTGTTTGGCTTATAGACTAGAAGGGAAGCTCCATGATAGCAGGTGAAAACAATGGCACGAGAATAGGGTGGACATTAAGCCCTGTCCAACATAAGGTGGACAGTCACAACAGGAGGGGTTGCCAAACCCTGGCAAGGGGAAACTGGCTATAATGCCCATAAGCCCACCCCCAACAATGCACTGCCTTCAGGAGGCATTAATTCCCAAACATCCATCAGTTGGGAACCTAGCATTCAGAACACCTACAATTATGGGGGACAACTGAATCAAACTACCACATTCTGGCCCTGGCTCTCATAAACTGATAACCATACATGATGTAAAATGAAATGTATTCATCCAACTTTAAAAGTCTCCATAGTTTTTATCAATCCTAATGATGTTCAAACATACTCATAGTCCATTTTTTTTTTACCTGAGACATGAGATCAAAACTAAAACTTAAAAATTAAAATTAAAAAAAAAACATAATGGCACAGAATAAACATTCACACTGGAAAAAATGACATTGGGCATAGCAAAGAAATATTCAACCAATACAAGATTCAAAATAATCAGGGCAAACATCAAACCCTCTAGCTTCAAGTCCAATATCTCTAGTCAGTGACAAATCTCAAAGTCTGATCATTTTAACCAGCAACAAATCTCTGGAGTTCCAATTCCACCCCTCCAGCTAGGCTACTCATAGTCCTGGAAAACATCCAGGACTGGTAACATAGCAGCCATTTTGTGGTCTCGGCATCTCTACCAGATCTCCACTGCAAACGATAATCATCCTCATGGCTCCATTGGATCTCCATGCAAGCATACATCAAACCTGCTTCACACTGTCTATGGCTATTTCCAAAGCACAAGACCATGTTGAAAACTCAATGACTCTCTCTTTCCTGCATTTCTTATACTCCACAATATTAGGTAGGATGCCAATTTGTTAATCCAGGATGGGGGAGAGGGGCGGATAAAGCAGACTGTGAATAACAGGACACCCCTTTACCACTCAGCATCCCTTCAAAAACGTCATCATTCTTCCTGTTGCTCCAGTGCAGGTCAGCTGGCCTAATCTCAATGGTTGTAATCTCTTATATAATTGAAGCTGAACAGGCAGAAGTTTCATGCCAAAGATTGCTTTTCCATGCCATATCCCTCTGCTAACACAAGTCCGTATCTATGCAAAGCAACCCTGCACAAATTCTTAGGACAGGGGCATAACAGCAAGCCTCTCATACAAACGGCTTCTATCCAAGTCTAAGCAAAGCTCTTTCTCTCCCTCATAAGTCACAGTCATAGTTCACAGTCCGTAGTTCTTACTGCATTCAGGTCTGAGTTTGACCAGAATAGTGCATCAAGCTTTACTCACAGCAGTGCAAGGCGTTTTTTAAGCCATGTTTCAAATCCTTCCACTCTTGAAAATCAGCTCCAGAAGGCCAAAGCCACAGTCAGGTGTCTAGCAGCAAATGGGACCACTCCTTGGTACTCACATTATTGTTGCAGTCAGGTTCTCTGTCCTGGCAGAAATCATCTGACCAAGAGCAGCTTTAAAGTAAAAGGGTTTGTTTTGGCTTACAGATTTGAGGGAAAGATCCATGATGCAAGGCAAAGACAATGACATGAGAAGAAGGTGGATGTCACCTCCTGGCCAACATCAAGTAGACAACCACAACAGGAAAATGTGCCAAACACTGCCAAGGGGAATCCAGTTATAATATACATAAGGCTGCCAAATCAATACACTCCCTTCAGGAGGCATTAATTCTGAAATCTCCATCAGCTGGGAACCTATCATTCAGAACATCTAATTTTATGTGGGACACCTGAATCAAACCACCACATGGTAAACTGGAAATAAACCTACACTTTCTAGTTGGATTCATTATTTAAATTTCTCAGATATTCTATATAATTATTCACAGTAACAGAATAAGCAACAAAATTATATTAAATATACAATGTTGCTTTAAATTACATGATAGCAAAACACAACATAATCCTGTAAATTTAAAATTGATGGTTTTGGTAAAATATATGTATGGCCAGTGAAAACTTTAACAATCCTATTAGTTATAAGGTGGCAAAAATAATAAACATGGATGATGAAGGACTCCAGTTTCCCTGTACTGGTGGGTGTGCAAAGGCAATAAAGAGCAGATAACTGAGGAGATAAACCAGCCCCTACATATCAGCCAGGACCCAAGTGAAACCACTTAGGAATGGGCAAGATGAACACGAGTGCTGTTTCAATAGTGAGCCTGGCATACAAGGAAAGGATCATGGCAATAGACTGAGGATACTCAAACGACACCAAACAGAAACACAGAACCTGTTGAGAGCACAACACTAAAGTTGACTTAAAACATGCCCACCAGGCTGAAGTGATGGCTTAGCAGTTAAAGCGCATGCCTGTGAAGCCTAAGGACCCCATGTCAATTTCCCAGGTCCCATATAAGCCAGACGCACATGGTGACCCATGTGTCTGGAGATTGTTTGCAGTGAGTGGCTAGAGGCCTTGGCATGCCCATTTTTTTGTTTTTGTTTATTTGTTTCCTCTTTCTCTAGCTCTCCCTCCATCCCTCTCTCTATCTCTAATAAATAAATAAACAAATATACCTAAAAAAGAAAACACATGCATACACACACACCATAGCTCAGGGAATTTTGTAGAGGAGGAGACAGAAAGATTGTAAGAGGCACAGAGTGGAAGGAAATGTCTACAGGCATTGCTTCCAATCCTTACAATGACTGACTGTTGCTCTCATATCTCATACCCAACAACCCCAAGGGGAATACGAGGTATCCCACTGAGGAGGACCCTCAGCAGAATGGGAGTGGGAGAAGGGAAGCTTCTACCTAATAACAAAAAAGAAAATAATAATAACAACAATAATAATAATGGAATGTAAGAACATAAACAGAACCAAGGATTAAAAATAAATAAACAGTGAAAGGGTCAAAAATGCTCATAATAAATTGCTATTCTTGTCCGTGCTTGTCAAGGTGATTTACACCTTACTAAAAGGTTGACATTTGTGAATATACTTCAGATCAAAGTTTTTCATTTTTTGCAACTGGTAAGATCTTATAAACCAAAACATCTACTGATGAAGGGTCACATTAATTAATTTCTGTTCTATTATTTAAGTCACTAGACCATTGTGTCAGTTATGATTAAAAATTTCATGTCTCAGGATGGAGAGATGGTATAGCAGTTAAGGAAGTTGCCTACAAAACCTAAGGACTCATGTTCAACTCCCCAGGTCCTACATAAGCCAGACATACAGGGATGCAAGCACTCAAGGTCATACATGAACACAAGGGGGCACATTTTGATTGCAATGACTGAAGGCCCTGGTGTACCAATCCTCTCTCTCTCTTGTTCTCTTGTTCTCTCACATAAAAAAAAAAAAAAAGCCAGGCTATGGTCTTGCCTCCAAAAGTAAATTTCATGTCTCTATGATGATAGTATCTTTTTGTTTATTTTATAAAAACATTCCAATTATTCTAGCATATGTAAATGATCTTATTTATGTAAAATGAACTTATGTGTTGATTCTATCTATAAGAGTATGGAAACACTTTGAAAATTGTAAGAGTTATGTTTGATTACACTCTGATTTTGAGACAACTTAGCTAATATATACATATAGCTCAAAATACATTTTAGTTTTATCATGATGATTGTTAGACTATTGGTACAGAACTCACAGTATTGTGTAAGCAGCACCTAGGAAATGTTGGGACTGGTAAGATGGATTTTTGGTTAAAGTCACTTGCTTGCAAAGCCTGCTGGCACTAGTCAATTCTCAAACCACCCATATAAAGTGTGGGGGTGGGGAGGGAGGGAATTACCATGGGATATATTTTATAATCATGGAAAATGTTAATAAAAAAAAAATTTAAGAAAAATGACAAAAAAAATGTTTTTAATCAAAAAAAAAAAGATAAATGGGCATTCTTTTGTAACAGTAGGAGGCTGTAGTGTGCCTATACAAACATGCAAATACACACACATACATATATGTACACATAAATAAAATAAAAATGATTTAAGAAATTCAGAAGTATCCTTATGATATGTATAGTAGGCCTACTACTTTAAAAGCACAGCATGTAGAGGGAAAGTATTTTGATATATTAAAATTATAGGTCTATCCCATAACTGTCCAAGGAAAATTAACATGTGTTATAGTTGTTGAGCTGATCATCACTTTTATGCACATAGCACACAGTAGTGGGACAAATAGGAACCCAAATATGAAATAGGGATATATAAAAGGGATTTGTACAAATTAACTAAATAATTTTCCCTAGACATTTCTATTATGGTATAGCCAAAATACAGGAAGTGGAGTAGGACATCCAAAAACAGGCAGCACAAAAGCATCCATCTAGGATCCACTCCATCCTCTTACCTCTGCCTCTAGATTGCTGGGATAAAAGGGAGCTTTTTATGTTTTAATTATATAGGTCTTTCACATTCTTTGTTAGTGTTATTCCAAGGTATTTAAATTTTCTTATTTTTGATATTGAATTTGGGCCAGCCTCACTGATTTTTTTCTTTGAATATTTGTCCTTGGCATATAGAAAGACTACTGTGCATTAATGTTGTATCCTGCCACCTTACTGAGATGATTATTCACCTTTAGAAGTTTTGAGATGGAGACTTTCTGGTCACATTTGTATAGGATCATGTCATCTGAAAACAGAGTTAACTTAACTTCTGCTTTTCCAATTTTATCTCTTTTATTTCTTTCTCCTGTTTTATGACTTAGGCTAGTACTTTTAGTACTATGTTGAAGAGCAGTGGTGAGAGCGGACACCCCTGCCTTGTTCCTGATCTCAGTGGGAACTTGTTGAGTCTCTCTTCATTAAGTATTATTTGGACTTTGTATTTAGGTGCTTTGTATATAGCCTTTATTATGTTGAGATATAAACCCTACTTGCCTATTCTTTCTAGTGTTTTGATGATGAAGTAGTGTTGTATTTTGTCAAAGGCCTTCTCTGCATCAATTGAGTTGATCATGTGGTTCTTATGGTTAAGTTTATTTATGTGGTACATTATGATGGTAGTTTCATAAAAGGAGTTGGGGAGGATTCCCTAGTCTCTTATTATAAAAAAACTGAGAAAAATTGATTTCAGTTCTTCAATGAAGATTTGATATAATTTGCCTGAGAAGCCATCTGATCCTGGATTTCTCTTTTGGGGGAGGTTTTGGACTACCTTTTCAATCTCCATGGATGTGTTGTTTGTTTAGGAGATTTATCTGCTCTGACTTTAGTATATATAGATGGTGTGTGGGCTGGAGTTCATCCATTTCTTCCAGATTATCCAATTTTGTTGAGTAGAGGTTTTGGAAGTATGCCTTAATGATTCTTCCAATTTCATTGGTGTGTTTTATGACATCTCTTTTTTATCATTTTGGATCATTTGAGATTTCACTTTATTTATTTTTATTTTTATCTTTTGGATTAGTAAAGTGACAAGGGGTTTATTAATCTTGTTTTATTTTGTCAAAAAAACTAGCTCTTCATTTCATTGATTAATTAATTTTTTATTAGTTAACAATTCATTAATTTGTGCTCTGATCTTGATTATATCTTTCTGTTTAGAGCACTTAGGGTTGGATTCTTCTTGTTTTCCCAATGCTTTTAGGTAGAAATTTAAGTAATTTGAGATATCTCGGCCATTTTTATGAAGGTATTTAGTGCTATGAATTCTCCCCTTAGGATTACATGAAATGTGTGCCATAAGTTTTGTTAAGTTGGGTTTTCATTATCATTCAATTCTAGGAATTTTAAAATTTCTTTGTTGATTTCTTCCACAACTCAATCATTGTTTAAAACTGTGTTGTCCAGCCTCCAGTAGCTGGTGGAATTTCTTGTGTGTCTCTTGTTGTTAATTTCTAGCTTTAAAGCATTGTAGTCTGATATGATACAGGACGTTACTTCAAATTTTCTGTATATATAGAGACAGGCTTTCTTTGTGGAATAATAGTTGGTATGTTTTGGAGGAGGTTCCTTAGGCTGCTGAGAAGAATGTGTGTTCTGTATAATTGAAATGGAAAGGTCTGTAGATGCCAGTTATGTCTAGTTAATCTATGGTGTTGTTGAGCTCTATTATTTTTCGGTTGATTTTGATTTTTTTTTTTTTTTTTTTTTTTTTTTTTTGCTTGGAAGATCTGTCTATTGATGAGAGTAGAGTATTGAAGTCCCCAACTATGATGGTGTTGGTGTTTATTTCTGTTTTATTGTCAAGTAGTTTTTTTTTTTTCTTTTATAAACTGTGATGCACATGTATTCGGTGCACATAGATTTATAATTGTGATGTTCTCATGTTGGATCATTGCCTTGCTTAGTAAGAAATGACCTTCTTTGACTTTTTTGATTACTTTTGGTTTGAAGTCTATTTTAGTAGATGTCAATATAGCAACACCCACTTCTTTCTTATTTCTATTTGCTAGGAACATTATTTTCCATCCTTTCATCCTAAGGAGGTATCTGTCTTTAATGTTGAAGACATTTTTTTTTAATGTTTAGTGTTCTTGAAGACAGCAGATAGAAGGCTACTCTTTTTTATTTTTTTTTTCTTTTTCTTTCTGTTTTTAGAGGAAGGGCTCACTCTAGCTCAGGCTGACCTGAAATTCACTATATAGTCCCAGGGTCACCTCAAACTCACAGTGATGCTCCAACCTCTGCCTGCTGAGTGCTAGGATTAAAGGTGTGCGCCACCACACCTGGTTCTAAAGGGTCCATTTTGTGACCCACCATTTTAATTTATGTCTTTTGATGGGTGAGTTAAGATCATTAATATTTAAGGCTATAGCTCTGAGTTTCGATTTAATCTCTGCCATGATGGGGTGCTTTATGGGGTTTGGTGCTTTCTTGTGTTTTGACCCTGGTCTAGTTTTAATTATTGTGATCTTCTTTTTGTAGGCTCTTAAGATTGGTTGCTTGACTTTTCTGTGTGGAATATTCCCTGAAGTATTCTCTGTAGGTTTGGCTTTTTGTTCATGTCATCAAAGAGTTAACATTTTTCATGGATTTTTTTTTTTTTTTTGTCCTTTCACCATGTATGATGAGAGATGCTTTTGCTGTATAGAGTATCTTTGCTTGGAAGCCATATTTTTTTTAGACTTTGAGGTGTTCAATTGCTGGCCCTTCTGGATTTCAAGGTCTCCACTTAGAAAACTGACATTAATTATTCTGATAGGATTATCTTTGTATATAGTGAAGTGATTCTCAGTTGCTGCTTTTAGTACTCTCTCCTTGTTTTCATTGTTAAGAGTATTAACTATGATGTGCCTTGGAGAGTTTCTTCTCTAGTTATGTCCTTTTGGTGTTCTGTGGGATTCTTGTATCTGGATGGGTCTATCTTTTGCGAGATTAGGAAATTTTTCTTCAATAATTTTGTTGAATAAGTTCTCTATGCCTCTACACTGGATTTCCTGTCCTTCTGGTATACCTATATTCTGGATGTTTGTTCATTTTAAGGTATCTCACAGTTCCATAATATTCTAGTCACATGATTTTTTGTACTTAGCAAAGTTTTGGGTTTCCCAATTAATTTCTTCTGTCCTCCAGTTCAGAGGTTCTAAATTACGCATGAGTAACTTTGTTACTTAATGGTTCTATGGAGGTTTAAAAAAACACTTTATTTATCCAGGTGTGGTAGTTCATGCCTTTAATCCCATCATTTGGGAGGCAGAGGTAGGATAGGAGCACTGTGAGTTTGAGGCCACCCTGAGCATACAGAGTGAATTCCAGGTCAACCTGTGCTAGAGTGAAACCCTACCTCAAAAAACAAAAACAAAAACAAACAAACAAACAAACAAACCTCTATTTGATTTTTGTTTTCTGTTGTGCTATTTTACAACATGTCCACTTCTATTTTGAAATAAATTTTCAGTTTGGGTTCTGATTTTCTTGATGCTTCCTGGAATTCATTCTTGCATTTGCTCAAGTCTTCACTAAGTTTATTCAGTTAGTTATTGAGATCTTCCATTGTTGACTCACCTTAAATTCATTTATATCTCTTTTGAGGCTTCTACATTTTTCTTCAGTTAAGTTAAGCCTAGTATCAAAAGCTGAGAGCTCTAAGAAATGGTTGTGTTCAATTTCATTTATATGATTTTCTTGGTTTTTTTTTTTTTTTTTTCTTTTGGCTTTGCTCCAGTTCAGCAATTCTTTTAAGCAGGGTCACATTGATTGCTGTGTTTTTATTTTAGGATTCAATATCTGTTTCTTTTCTATTATTTCATTGAATACTTATGTTGTGGGACTAGGTACCCTTGGTGAAGAGTTATCAGTTTTGTGACTTTCATTGTTATTTTTACATTGTGGTCTACCCATATTGTGGAAAATTTGTTCTATTGAGGGGAAGCAAATATTGCTACTTGTAAGATCTTCAATGGATGTTCTGTTTTAAATGTGAACCAGATTGGTGTATGATGGATTTATAACTGCAGATGTGTAGAATGTGAAGATTGCAAATACATCAAAGATACCTCAGAACTTGTGGGGGGGGTGGGGTACTAGGAGCTCTGGCTTCTTCAGTCCACTTGCTAATACTATTCAGCACTCAGGAGTCAAGAATTGGGTGCCAGGAGCTGGGAGGCTGGAGAGTCAGTGGCAAGAGATCAGCTCCTACAGTGGCCTGTATACCCTCTGACTCAGGGGTACCCAGGTACCAGTCAATCAGGATACCAGAACAAAACACCTGCTTCTTCTACCCACACCCAGGGACCAGACTGGCCCCAGGACTTGGGAAACCAGTGGCCTTCTATCAGGAATGTGGATCAAGGGGCCTGCTTTGGCAGCAAATTCACAGGGTCAAGATAGCCCTAAGCTAGCAGCAAGGGAAGCAAGTATTTGTCCTAGTTGGATCTTCAATGATTGTTTCTGTGAGTACACCCTCCAGAGCAGGAGATCTGAGAAGTTATATCTTTAATGCTTCTTCAAATCACCTGAGATTTTTTTAGATAGGTGACTAAGTTATTATCTGATTGAATTTTCCAAATTTGTAAACTTGGAGATTGAAGGCACACTGCCCTCGTTTTTAGCTGTCAAACCAATAATTGAATCAAAATTTTATCACATTTTTCCCTCAGAATTATACCAACTAAAAAGTATTTATTTTATTTATTATAATCTATTACAATTATTCATATTTATTAGAATATGTGTAACACCACATATGGAGTCCTGGATATATTGAAAATATAATTTAATCTTTAAATAAATTCTCAATTTTACCCAAAAACGAAATGCATGAAGCCTAAATAAAGATTCATATTTTAAGAAGAGTCTATCTCATATGCTATGCTACTTGTAGCCCATATGGTATCTTTGTACAATTAAAAAGTTGAAGTTCTTTCAGCTTAAAGCACTTCCAAAAAGTAACCAAATATAAAGACTATTCAAAAGAAAAAACACTTTACTGCAATCTATAATAATTTTTATTACAATTTAGGGATCTATACTGGGATATGACATTATTAGTGTCTCTTGATATGAGCTATCCTTGTGAATGCAAACAACAGCTCTGCTGGGATGTAAAAACAGGTGCTCTGGATTCTCTGTCTTACTGCTTAAATGTGTCTTAAACCAGAAATACCCATGCAAGACCTAGTATCATGATGCATGGATACAGGCTTGTTAACACTTCCCTTTTACATTTTCTGCCCTCATCTGGCCACTACTTCACACAGCTGCCTCTGATTCCACAACACTTGCTCCAAGTTCTCCATTTTTGCTTCTCAGCTCCTGAATTCCCCAAGTAAGAAGAGATGACAGAAAATATAGGGATTTATAAACAAATGTGAATCTGACTTCTGAATTATTTAAAAACCTTTAAATGGAATCGTTTTATTTCTTCTTTTGAAAACTAGGACCAAAAAAAAAAAAAAAAAAAAGAGAGAGATAAAATTAAGCTTCATTGTTTCTGAACCTACTAAACATTTTTTTTTTATTTAAATTTTTAAATTTTTATTTATTTATTTGAGAGCAACAGACAGAGAGAGAAAGAGGGAGAGAGAGAGAGAGAGAGAGAGAGAGAGAGAGAGAATGGACACGCCAGGGCTTCCAGCCATTGCAAACCAACACCAGACGCATGTACCCCCTTGTGCATTTGCCTAATGTGGGTCCTGGGGAACTAAGCCTTGAACCAGGATCCTTAGCCTTAACTGCTAAGCCAACTCTCCAGCCCCTACTCAACATTTATACCAATGACCTACACACTTTCATCAGAAAACTTGTGAAGGGCAGTGAATGGAGTATCAAGGTTCATTGGCTGGGTTTATATTTTGATTTGGCTGTATTGCTGCCAGAGTTATGTTTGTTAGACAACTCAAATATCATTTTACATTATACTAATTGCAACCAAGTTACCTTTTCTAACTCAAGGAATTCACAAGGAGGAAACTATTTGGAAAATGTCTGGCTTTATGTGGGTACTGGGGAATCAAACCTGGGCCAATAGGCTTTGCAAGAAAGTGTCGTTCCATGTCAGTTTTGACAGATTATGTTTAAAAATAGCCCTTTGTTTGGCTGAGGAGATGGCTCAACATGGAACGACACTTTCTTGCCAGATGCACAATGTGGCCCAATCATCTGTAGTTCATTTGAAGCAAGAGCAAAATGATACTCATATCTCTCATTCTCTCTGTCTCTCTTACTTGCTCTCTGTCATACATATAAAAAAAAAAAAAGGTCAATTGTCATACTGTGCTGATTAATTCCACCACCAAATGATGATCAAATGGCTTGCCCTATCCCTGGTCATTAAGGGGAACTCTTACTGAGTCTATATTGTTTTTAATTTCCATCAACCCCAAAAGCAAAAGTTAATTAATAAACAGTTTGGATTACTTTATATATTCAAATCTTATTCTGATCTGTGAATGTCCTTGTGGTGTGAGTACAAAATATCACAACTGGAGAGAACTTTAAAGTATGAATGTTGGTTCAAATTTTTATTTACAGCTCTTGTTTATTAATTAAACATGGGATGACAATGTAGGATTTTTTCCATTGTTTTTTTTATATATTTATTTATTTGAGAAAGAGAAAAAAAGAGAAAGAGAGGGGTGGGAGAGAATGGGTGTGCCGGGTCCTCTAGCCAATGTAAATAAATTCCAGATGCATGTGCCACCTTGGGCATCTGGCTTATGTTCTTACTGGGGAATCAGACCTGGATCCATAGGCTTCATAGGCAAGCACCTTAACTGCCAAGACATCTCTCCAGTCCTCATTATCTTAAATGCATTTTTTTCAAAGTACTACTAAATCTTCTGAAGTCATCAAGAAGCTCTTAGTAAGTTAGTAATCTTTGTATGCCAGTTATTCAAAATCAGATGAATGTACCTTTTGGATATACTTAGTGTCCAATAATATTAATAACCGAGAGAATGTGTCAACTCAAACTTACTTTACTGCACAAAAATGCATATAAATTATAAAATTGCATTTTATATAAATTAAAATAATAAATAGTAAAATATTTATATTGCATAGATTGAAAATATGCCTCCAATAATTCTATGTTTTTATATATTTAAGTATTAGGTAAAAGCATTTGGATAACTATGGGTAAAATTTATGTTACAAGTTTCATATACTTTTTATAATATCAGAAATAATTTACATTTTAGTTGTATATAAATAAAGAAGAATGTATTCATCATATATTCAGTATACATGGCCTACCATATTTTATACTCAACAAAACTTTCATTAAGATTTAACTGTAGCCAAACATGGTGGCACACACCCTTAATCCCAGCACATGGGAACAGAGGTAAGAGGATCGCCCTGAATTGAAGGCCACCCTGAGGCTACATAATGAATTCCAAGTCAGCCTGAGCTAGAGTGAGACCCTACCTCGAGAAACAAAACAAAAGATTTAATTGTCATAATAACATTTGAAATGTTTTTCAATGAGTTGAGGATCAAATAATACACCTGGTAAGGGGAAAGTTTCCAATTGCATATGGCAGTTCTACATTTTACAACTGTTTCAACTGTGTTTCCTCAGTATATCCCACAACTTTCTTCTATAGATAAAAATATAAATATATATATATGAGACAATACACACACACACACACACACACACACACACACACACACACACAGCTCATTTAGTTTGCATTCAAGCTCTTTAAAATGCAATTTTCAAACAGTGGTTTCTTGACTAGAGAGTGGTTCACAAATACATCATCATAGCACATTTTTTGAAATTTTTTATTTATTTGAGAGCGACAAATACTGAGAGAAAGAAGGAGAGAGAGAGAGAGAAAGAGAGAGAGAGAGAGAGAGAGAGAGAGAGAGAGAAGGTCCTTAAATTACAAACCCAGAGTTTGTATCTGTTTTACCAAAGAATTGGGATAAAGCAAAAGTGCGAAGTATTATCAAACGATTACAGTTTGTTCTTTTTTTTTTCAGGAATATGCTAGGGAGAGGAAGAGTTTGCACAAGATTTCCATGTATACATATGACTCTTGTATCCTGTCCATCTAAGTTCTAAATTCCTTTGAATACTGAAACTATTCAGAACTCTAACAACCTTACAGAGTCTATTAAATATACATACCATGTTTTAGTCTATCATTTTATAATTTATGTCATTCTATTAAATCAGTTTTAAAAAGTAAATATCAATAGAATGAACTTATTTACACATAATACAATATGCACTATGTATTAGGATAGACAGATCAAACATTTAACCATAAAATAATCAATAGTTAATATGCAAATATTTTAAGAAACATTGTACCAACCCCAAATAATTGCTAGTTACTCTCAAAAATTTTCTTAAGTAAGGAATGCTATAGGTATGGATTTATGTATTTGCTTTCTGTGTTTTGCTAGTAGATCCCAATCATTTATATGTGACTGAAACATAGAACCACTAAAAAATAACTCTGAATCAATCCATTTTCCCATAAGAAACATCTCCACTAAAACATCAACTTACAAAATATCTATTACTTAAATCACATCTGCTTCTCACATAAGACTGATTTAACAAGACTAGTGGTGAGATCATAGTGTTCTTCAAATAAGAAAGATCCTATCCTCTGTATGTTGACCTTTTCTACATATAACTTACTTGCAGAAATTTTAGCATAAGTTCATCTAGCTAACCCAGACTACTCAGAGAGGCAGACATATTTCCGTAGATCTCTCATGACATCTTCTGACAGTAGTTTGACAGCTTCTAGAATGTTCTTAATGACCTTTATACTCTGAATTATTTTAACACAGAAAACTTACAGTAGTAATGTATCTAGGTTAGTTTTTTTTTTCTTTGAAGGTGGAGGCTAAAATTAGCCTATAAGACAAAATTATTTTTTCTTTACCTGAAATTGTACATTTTCTGTTTCTGCTTAGTGCACAGTACTCTTTGCCAAACATTCTCTTTGTTTCTACTCTACTATCCACGTCTGAATTTCCCAATCCACTTTCTCATTCTTCATTTGATCAGATCACTTTCACAGTAAAACATTTCATGCATTTAATAATGTTAACAGGGTTTCTTTTGAAATCGATGCTGCATAAATTAAAAGTGGCATATTTGGGTCAAAATGATGTTCATTTAGTAGTAACTGGCACACCGTTCTTTTAGAACATACATGAATCATCACTTCCTTGAGTTTTTGCCAGCTCTCTTCACTACTATCCTTTATAGTGGCATCTCTAAGTGATACAACACATGGAAAACCACATGTGGTATTTTGTATGAAATCCATGCATGTTTGGAAATCCTAAAAAGATAATTACAAAAATTTGGTTTCCTTATCAAAAGTGATTTTATGTATTAATATTCATCAGATCAGTGTTAATTATCCTTATGAAATATATTTTCAAATAATAATTAGTGCAGTATAAGTTTTTTGTCCTAATTGCTTTGTTTATGTATCATTGTGTGTGCTTGGGTGTTTCTTTGTTTAATAGAGGACAATGGGATTGACTCTGAATGCAGCTTCACTTACTTTTTGTTGTGAATGAGATGTTGTTGTTACTATATTCTATATTCAAAGTTTTAGACAATCACTTTTATTTTAAAATAAATTTGTAAAAGTAGCCAAGCATTTCTTATTCTAGTTGATGAAAGCTTATTATTTTAGGGGCAGAATTTAATTGGTAATGTAATCCTGATTTAATTTATAATGTAACTTCCAATGATAAAATGGACTTACTGATAGTAATTTGCTCATCTTGATCAGAGAACTAGACTTTGACATACAACTTGTTACTTCAGAATTCACTGACCTAAAACAAGTGTTGGCAAATTATTGCCCATGGAAAAGATTCAGATGTCACAGTCTCATTCTGTAAATAAAATTCCTTAGGATATATTTATGTTTTGTTTGTGGTGCCCTTGTGCTGCAATGATATAACTGAGTAGTCATGATAGAAACCATATGGATATAAATCAGAAGATATGTAATATCTACCCCTTCCCAAGAAATAAAATGCTCACTGTTGGTATAAAACAGTAATCATTTGCAATTTTACAACTGTAACATGGACTAAGCTTTGATGGGCAGTTTCTTGATAGCTTTCCAGGACTCCCCCTGCAGGCACCTGGTGGGTCAATGATTGCCTTAGCCTGATGGTTGATAGTGGATATCAGATACATGGTATGAGTGATAGAGTAAAATGTCTTCTGGAAGCTATTCTTGGCTTATTCATGTAGTTGCTGTTGAGTGATTGCCAAAAACAGAGCTCCTATAAGTAAACTTCAATTAAAAAGATTTTTTAAGCCTTTGTATCTACTATAATTTATTTTTTCTCATTGACCAGAGCAAATCACAGGCAAAGCACCAGTGTAAAAAGAATATATACAAAGGCATACATAACACTACAATAAATAAACAAATAATTAAATGAATAAATAAATAAATAGAAACCTACTATAACCTCCTAATTTTACACTTGAAAACTACATCCAGAGCAGTAGCCACTTGTCCATAGTCTATGGCTAGCCCAGCCTCATAAGCTTCATCCATGATTCACCCACTGTGCATGTCCTCTTAAGTTCATGGTAGTTCATTCTCAGTGAATAGTTATGATACAGCCCAGTAGCTATGAACATGGATTTGGATTTCCTATCTCAATTGTCATTTTTGCTAACTACTCTTGAGGCTACTTTGGTCAAATGTCTGAAACCTTCATAATGAGTATCTCTACTGTGCTACATGTGAATGATGAGTGAGATGAACTCTAGGAGATATTATTTCAGTTCCAAATCAGTATAGATACTCAAAGATATCCTTAATGCTAAATCTCATTTCCAATTTCAATGTATCTTTTTAGTATCAACTACATGGTTAATTCTTTTAAAAATTCACTGTTCAAATCCAAAATTTATCTTTTTATTTTTTTTTTCTAGGCTGATGATTTTCAGATAGTTTTAATCTTAATTTTTATATCCTATTTTTTTTTTCAGCAGGATGCTTTTATGTATACCAAAAAGGTGGCCTTGCCCTAATGAGTAGCCTTTCTACCATTTGAACATTTTATATATTTACTTATGGGACAATTTCAAGATGGAAGATATTATTAGTCAGACAAATTTATTCCTAAAAGCTTCATATTTATCTTAAATATATTCTAAGATCAACTACTGAATTCACATCATTCTATAAAGTTCTGTGCAATTCTTTATTCCTGACAGGTATTATGTAATTCAGTGCCTAATACAAAGTGAAATGGTTCAGCATATTCATTGTATAAATATACTAGTAACATTTCATTCAAGCTAGGTTAGATTCAGCAAAGTAACAGGTATCTCTAGAAAAAAAAAATTCTTTAACTATACTGTGTGTGGTTTTGCTAAGGATTTACATATTTTGGAAAATTTATTCACAATTTTCCTTCACATTTTAGTCATGGTTTGATACCTTGCCTTAATTTCAATACTCCATACAAGTTATTATGTTTTAGGCACTCCTGTAATTAGCAATGCAAGTCATTTAAATGTTAGATTTACACTTTTTATCAAATGCTATTTGGCACATTTTTTATTAATATCTGGGAAGGTTGTTGTCACTGCCTTGGAGGATCCTTTGTATGAAGCTCTCATTTTCATGGTTCTGTATATTTTTGTTTATTTTATTTACTCCAAGTTACTTAGATCTTTTTGAAAAACTGATTAATTTCAGCTTCATTTGAATAACAGAAGTGACAGTTCATTTAGAAAAATGTCCATATGTACGCCTTAAGGCATATAATTCTCATGAATGTCCAAGGATATAAAAAGCAGCAAGGAAATCACTTAAAATTTTCTTTTCTTTTCTAAACTGCAAGCAAGGGACAAACAAGGCTATCAGAACAGACTTGCAATCATGTGCAGGATAATGCCCTACTGAATGCACTTGTAAATATCCAAGTGCAAGTGCAATTTTCCTTTTGTTAATTATCTTAATAGGCGCTCAAGTGCTCTTTCTCTGTTATGAAAATCGACAGGCAGGCAGAATAGACCCATGTTTTCAGAGTAAATGTTACTTTGTGGTGACATGCACAGACATGCATTCCAGGCAAGTATTTAAAAGGTCACATATTTGAGGATGGGAAGCAGTTCGCTGGGAATTGAACAGAGCCTAGATCTTCACACATGCTAAGAAAGTACTACCCTAATCATCTACCTGATCACCAGCCACATTTTTTTAGATCTTGCTAAAGTGCCTGGCCTGGTACTTGATCTGCTATCCACTTAGACCTTGAACATACATTCTGCCTTCTGAGAAACTGGGATTATAGGCTTGTGCCATCAGATATAGCTAAGAGCTCAACTCTTGATGATATGAAAAGTGCTGGATTTGGGGCATTTGGTTCACATAATAAAAGCTGGAATAATATTATAAAAACATTTAAAGGAGACGTATCTCTTAGATAAACAGTATAGCATTTATTTTTTTAATTTAATTTATTAGTTTTCTTTTCAGCAAATACAGGCAGTTTGGTACCATTGTTTAGGCTCATCCATGATCTACCCTCTCCCATTGGACCCTCCTTATTATTGAAAATGGGTCGTGCATTGTGGAGTTAGCCCCCAGTTATTGGTATGATAAATGTCTCTGAAAATCATGACCCAACATGTAACTCTGACATTCTTTCCGCCCCCTCTTCCGCAAGATTTCCCTGAGCCATGTTGGGTTCATTTTTGGTCTGCTTCAGTGCTGAGGTGTTGGGGGCCTCTGAGGCTCTGGCTCTCTGATTTGGTAGGAGTTGATTTTTCTCTGCGTTGATCTCCTTCCCCTTTGTGCTGGTATCCAGTTCACAGGAAAACATCACCCTTGCTTATTTCGCCAGTTGTCCTTAGTTTCAGTTGGGCCCCTTCTGAGGTATGTTGGGGCAGCTCTCTTCTTAGGATCTGCATCTATCTGGAAAAGAGAAGCAGATTCTCCAACGGAGAGTGAGTTAGCACCCAGAAAATTGAGATAACACTTACTTTTTTTGATAGACAGTTTGATAGGTGTAGGCCCTCTTATACCCCGTGATTGATGGTAGCTTGATATTGTAGAGTGGGCTTGTGTTTGGGTATGGTTCTGACTTGTTTCCCAGCTCCAGCTAAGGGTCTAGTACCACTGAGTGGTCATCATCCCTAATCATCAGAGAAATGCAAATTAAAACAACTATGAGATTCCACCTTACCCCAATAAGGATAGCCAACATCAAAAGGTCAAATGAAAATAAATGCTGGCGAGGATGTGGAGAAGCAGGGACACTCATTCACTGTTGGTGGGAAAGCAGGATGGTACAACCACTTTGGAAAGCAATATGGAGACTCCTGAAAAAGCTGACTATAGAAATACAAACAGACCCAGTTATACCATTACTGGGCATGTACCCTAAAACCTTCAAACCAAAAGCCAGAGAGATTTGCTCAACCATGTTTGTAGCAGCTCAATTCGTAATAGCTAAAAGCTGGAATCAACCCAGATGTCCATCATTAGAAGAATGGATAACAAAGATGTGGTATATCTACACAATGGAATTCTATACAGCAGTAAGAAAAAACGACATAAAGAAATTTGAGGAAAAATGGTTGAACCTGGAACAGATCATTCTCAGCGAACTTACCCAATCACAGAAAAAAAATCGACACATAGTCTCACTCATCTGCAACACCTAACCTGAATTTGCCCAAGATGCCTTACATACCCAGCAAGCACCTCATGGCCTAGACAATAAGATGGATGGGTGGGCGGGGAGGGAATCAAAGGGTGGAAAATAGTAATCCAGACCCAAACGGCAATGGTACCATAAAATTCTACTTCCTAAAAGACAGACCAAATGACTGAACCTTCACTAGTCCCTTACAGGAAACACCTGAACCACAAGACACTGGAGAGGGTAGGATCAAGACTGACCTAAATCTCCTACATCTTCCCTCCCTCCCTCTGCCCCTCTCCCCTCTATCTCTCTCCTCTCTAACTCTTGTATATTAGTTATCTTTTTCCTCAATTTCTTAGTGGACACTGACCTGTAACCCCCACTTCCAGCTTGGGCCTACCATCCACAATGAGCTTTTGATCAGAGAAACCTACAAGGTTTCCCAAAACAATGACAGACTTCTGTCAGAGTAATTGATGACCCACCAAAGGCCAGTGGTAAGACCCTATTGCTGAAGACTCCATACGCAGCTGGCACATAAAATGGAATGACATGGCTGAAAGCCAGGAGAGAGTCAGTCCCCAGACAGTGTGTCTAGTGCCAGAAGGCGCTACATAGGCGACAGGGGGAAGTGACCAAGATCTGTCCAAGCAACACATTGTTTAACCTAAGTAGCAACAATTAATTTAATTTATTAGTTTTCTTTTCAGCAAATACAGGCAGTTTGGTACCATTGTTTAGGCTCATCCATGATCTACCCTCTCCCATTGGACCCTCCTTGTTGATGTAAATGGGTCGTGAATTGGGGAGTAAGACCCCAGTTATTGGTACGATAAATGTCTCTGCATATCATGACCCAACATGTGACTCTGACATTCTTTCCGCCCCCACTTCCGCAAAATTCCCCTGAGCAATGTTGGGTTCATTTTTGGTCTGCTTCAGTGCTGAGGTGTTGGGGGCCTCTGAGGCTCTGGCTCTCTGATTTGGTAGGAGTTGATTTTCTCTGTGTTGGTCTCCTTCCCCTTTGTGCTGGTATCCGGTTCATCAGGAAAACATCACCCTTGCTTGTTTCGCCAATTGTCCTTAGTTTCAGTCGGACCCTTTTGAGGTATGTTGGGGCAGCTCTCTCCTTAGGATCTGCATCTATCTGAAAAAGAGAAGCAGATTCTTCAATGGAGAGTAAGTTAGCACCCAGAAAATTGAGATAACAATTACTTTTTTGATAGAGAGTTTGATAGGTGTAGGCCCTCTTGTAGCCCATGATTGATGGTAGCTTGATATTGGAGTGGGCTTATGTTTGGGTATGGTTCTGACTTGTTTCCCAGCTCCAGCTATGGGTCTCGTACCACTGAGGGGATCAGTTAACCAAATCAAGAGCAGTTTGTTCCCCACCATGGCTGTGTGCCACTGTTGCACTTGTGTGGGCATCACATCAGGTTATTTGTTACTAATTAGGTTAGACAATGAGTTGCTTGGACAGATATTGGCCATTTCCCCCAGTCGCCCATGTAGCACCTTCTGGCACTAGACTGTCTGGGGACTGACTCTCTCCTGGCTTCCACCCATGCCATTCCACTTTATGTGTCAGATGCATATGGAATCTTCAGCAATAGGGTCTTACCACTGGCCTTTGGTGGGTCATCAAGTACTCTGAAAGAAGTCTGTCATTGTTTTGGGAAAGCTTGTAGGTTTCTCTGATCAAAAGCTCATTGTGGATGGTAGCCCCAAGCTGGAAGTGGGGGTTACAGGTCAGTGCCCACTAAGAAATTGAGGAAAAACATAACTAATATACACGAGTTAGAGAGGAGGGAGAGAGGAGGGAGAGGGAGGGAAGGAAGATGTAGAAGATTTAGGTTAGTCTTGATCCTACTCTCTCCAGTGTCTTGTGGTTCAGGTGTTTACTGTAAGGGTCTAGTGAAGGTTCAGCCATTTGGTCTGTCTTTTAGGAAGTAGAATTTTATGGTACCATTGCCGTTTGGGTCCAGATTACTGTTTTCCACCCTTCGATGCCCTCCTTGCCCTCCCCATCCATCCTATTGTCTAGTCCATGAGGTGCTTGCTGGGTATGTAAGGTATCTTGGGTAGATTCAGGTTAGGTGTTGTAGATGAGTGAGACTATGTGCCATTTTTTTTTTTTTTTTCTGTGATTGGGTAAGTTCACTGAGAATGATCTGTTCCAGGTTCAACCATTTTTACTCAAATTTCTTTGTGTCATTTTTTCTTACTGCTGTATAGAATTCCATTGTGTAGATATACCAAATCTTTGTTATCCATTCTTCTAATGATCGACATCTGGGTTGATTCCAGCTTTTAGCTATTACGAATTGAGCCACTACAAACATGGTTGAGAAAATCTCTCTGGCCTGTGGTTTGAAGGTTTTAGGGTAGAAGCCCTGTAAGGGTATAACTGGGTCTATTGGTATTTCTATAGTCAGCTTTTTCAGGAATCTCCATATTGCTTTCCAAAGTGGTTGTACCATCCTTCATTCCCAGCAACAGTGAATGAGTGTTCCTCCTTCTCCATATCCTCGCCAGCATTTATTTTCATTTGATTTTTTGATGTTGGTTATCCTTATTGGGGTAAGGTGGAATCTCATAGTTGTTTTAATTTGCATTTCTCTGATCATTAGGGATGATGAACATTTTTTTTAAGTGTGTCTTTTCCATTTGTATATCTTCCTCTGTGAATTGCCTGTTCAACTCTGTGCCCCATTTTGTGAGTGGGGTATTTGTCTTCTTATTGTTTAGACTTTCGAGTTCTTTGTAGATTCTAGAGATTAGGCCTCTATCAGTTGGATAACCCACAAATATTTTCTCCCATTCTGTGGGTATTCTATTGTCTTTGCTTATTATATGCTTGTCTGTAAAGAAACTCTTCAGCTTCCTATGATCCCATTGGTTGAGTGACTGTTTAAGAACTTGAGCCACTGGGGTTTTTGTTCAGGAAGTCTTTTTCCATTCCTATATCATGGAAAGTACTTCCTAAATTTTCTTCCAGTACTATTCGAGTTTCTGGTCTTATGTTGAGGTCTTTGATCCATTTGGATTTGAGTGTAGCACATGGTGAAAAGTGTGGATCAAGTTTTAGTTTCCTGCATGTGGTTATCCAGTTTGTCCAGCACCATTTGTTGAAGATGCTATCTTTTTTCCAGCCTATATTTTTCGGGCCTTTGTCGAATATCAAGTAGCTATAGTTGCTTCACCCAAAATCCGGGTCCTCAAGTCTATTCCATTGGTCTATACTCCTGTTTTTATGTCAGTACCATGCTGTTTTTATTACTATGGCTTTGTAGTATAGCTTTAGATCCGGTATGGTGATGCCACCAGAGGTATTTCTTTTGCTGAGGATATGTTTGGATATGTGAGGCCTTCTGTTTTTCTATATGAAATTTGAGATCATTTTTTCTATCTCTGTGAAGAACACTGTAGGGGTTTTAATTGGAATTGTGTTAGATCTATACATTGCCTTTGGTAGGATTGTCATCTTCACAATGTTAATTCTTCCTATCCAGGAGCATGGGAGGTCTTTCCATCGTTTCAAGTCCTCCTCAATTTCTTTTTTGAGAGTTTTTATATTTTCGTTGTATAGATCTTTTACTTCCTTGGTTAACATTATTCCAAGGTATTTTTGTTGTTGTTGTTGCTATTGAAAATGGGACTATTTCATTTATTTCTTTTTCTGTATCTTTGTCGTTTGCATACAGAAATGCTACCGATTTTTGTGCATTGATTTTGTATCCTGCTACTTTGCTATAGGAGTTAATCACCTTCAGGAGTTTTGGTATGGAGTCTCTCGGGTCTCTTACATATACAATCATGTCATCAGCGAATAGAGCTAACTTAACTTCTTCCTTTCCAAATTGTATCCCTTTTATTTACTTCTCTTGTCTTATTGCTTGAGCTAGGACTTCCAGAACTATGTTGAAAAACAGAGGTGAGAGAGGACATCCCTGTCTTGTTCCTGATCTCAATGGGAATTCCTCCAGTCTCTCTCCATTAAGTATTATTTGGGCCTCTGGAGCTTTGTATATTGCCTTTATTATGTTATGATGTGAACTGGCCATGCCGATTCTCTCCAATGTTTTGATCATGAAGTGATGTTGTATCTTGTCAAAGGCCTTTTCTGCATCTATTGAAATGATCATATGGTTTTTATGTTTAAGCTTGTTTATGTGATGTATTACATTGATGGATTTTCATATGTTGAACTACCCTTGTGTTCCTGGGATAAATCCCACTTGGTCAAGGTGGATAATGCTTTTGATGTGTTGTTGGATTCGGTTTACGAGTATTTTGTTCAGGATCTTTGCATCTATGTTCATTAGGGAAACAGGCCAGTAGTTTTCTTTTCTTGTGGCATCTCTGCCTGGTTTTGGGATTAGGGTGATACTAGCTTCATAGAAGGAGTTGGGTAGCTTTCCCTGTTCTTCAGTTGTGTGGCACAGTTTTAGAAAGATTGGTTTGAGTTCTTCCATGAAGGTTTCATAAAATTCAGCTGGGAATCCATCTGGTCCTGGACTCTTCTTTTTTGGGAGGTTTTTTATTACTTTTTCAATCTCCAGGAGTGTGATGGGTTCATTGAGGGAATTATGCTGATTTTCCTAAATATGTGGAGGCAGTCTTTGTGACCCAGTATATGGTCTATTTTAGAGAATGTTCCATGGGCTGCTGAGAAGAATGTGTAATCTGTGGATTTGGGATGGAAAGTTCTGTAGATGTCCGTGAGGTCTAAGTGTTCTGTGGTTTTGTTGAGCTCTCTTACTTCCATGTTGAGTTTCTGTTTGGATGATCTGTCTATTACTGATACTGGTGTGTTGAAGTCCCCAGCACAAAGGCGGAGGTCCCCGCATCCGCACAGCGGGCTGGCGGGTGCATGGTGGGAGCACAGCCTCTTGGGGCGTGGGGTGCAGTGGCTATATGGGGGGGATAGACTACCCACCTGAGGGGGGGATCCGTGTTTCCCTGTTTTTCCCCACTCTGTGTCCTCCCACTGGCAAGAAGACCCTGATATCTCAAAGTTATTCTAGCAGAGCAAACAAGGGAAAGAGTAATTGATTTAGGAAGTAAACTCAAATTTTATCTGTCATTATTATCAGACATGCATTATTTCTACTTCTTGTATGTCGTGCTTATCTAACCACCTGGATGGGATACATACTGTTTTCCTCCTGGCTACCCATTCATCACTCTGATTCTGCCTGACAATTTTGCCTTGAAGGATATTCCAGGTGTGTTATAGATCCTGGGACTTCCCATCTCCAAAATCCTTTCATCTTTGGATATTTAGTATTAATTCCTTATAGATCCAGTGGAATCTAGCAAAGAAAAATTATGCTATGGTGAGATACAAATATGGAGAAACAAGAAATTTTACCCTTGTTTGCTAGCGAACTGGTAGCCCAAACCTCTCTACTTTCAAATATGTTTCTTCTGTCATACATTCCTATATTATTTTATTAACACACATTCAGTATTATGGACAAGACTCTAGTAGGTAAAATAGAGTTGTCAGAGAACTGATAGAATAAATGTATAGTATAGAAGTGATGGATTAGATTGATTTAATGCGTATGAGTTGTACAATCTAAAAATGGTGTCAATAAGATGGAGAGTATGAGAACCTGATAGATTCTCTGCACATGAAGATCAAGAATTGCAGGTCCTTTCCTGTCACAGAATGCCTGGAAAATTCTTGAAGAGCTGCTAGTCTTCAATTCAACAGAAAGACTGAGGAAGCTAGGTCCTGCGGTCCACAAAGGATGACTACAAACAGCGAAGAGTCAGGCAATCAGGCAAAAGAGAACTGCTTTTTCTTCTTAATATACTGGCTAACAACAGAAGGATTTCTCACTGTAAGGGAGAGCTTTCTTTCACAGTTAATCCATCCTTTCTGTGGAAAAGCCTTCATAGTTCTGCCCAAGATGCATGTCTTTTACTGGATTCATGACTTAATCAACTTGCTAATAGAAATTCTCACTTCCCCAAAAGCTCAATATGGAGCTTTCAGTCTTGAGAGGAATATTAATCTAATGAAAATTTACTTAAATTCCTGTGTTTAAAGGGATTTGACACGCTAGTAAACATGATGAGAAAAATATATATATATATTGGTATTGCAGATGTTGCAGTCAGGTTTGCATTCCTGATAGAAATCACACAACCAAGAGCTGCTTGTGAGAAAACAAACAAACAAACAAACAAACAAACAAACAAGGTATCTCTTAGGCCAAGGTTTCAAGTCCTTCCACATTACTGTTGAAAATCAGCTCCAAAAGGCCAAAGTCACAGAGTCAGATAACTGGCAGCTATCCCACTCCTCCATACCACTTTATGGTTGCAGTTAGGTTTACAATTCTGGTAGAAATCACCGAAACAAGAGAAGCTTGTGCAAAGAAAAAAAAAAATAGAGGTTTATTTTGGTTTACAGGCTTGAGGGAGAAGCTCCATGATGTCAGGGAAAATGATGGCATGAGCAGAGGGTGGACATCACCCCCTAGCCAATGTAAGGTAGACAATAACAAGAGAAGAGTGTGCAAAACACTGGCATGGGGAACTTGGCTATAACACCCATAAGCCCTCCCCCAACAATACATTGCCACTAGGAGGTATTAATTCCCAAATCTCCATCAACTGGGAACCTAGCATTCAGAACACTTAAGATTATGGGGGACATCTGAATCAAACCAACACAGTAGTTAGTGGAATTGAGCTATGGACTACCTACTCAAGTTACCTAAGCATTTTCAGGGAAAAAAAAAAAATGAAGCAGAAATGGAAATTTCTGAAGAAATATTGTGTGCATCATTCCCCTGAGAAAGAGCCTTGGATAGTTATCTGATAACTCATAAATTATATTACCCTTTTCACTGACACAGTGTGAAGCAAGGACATTCTAACAGAATCATAAGACCTACTTGGTAGCTGGTTAAAATCTTGTTACTTTGATGAGAACACTTCAAAATAAGCAGATCAGATTATAAGTCCTGGATCATACAAATTAAAGATTCTTCACAATTTGGCATTTCCCCTTTTTCCTTACATAATATCTACCAAAAATATGAAGATCAATTGGAGCTATGCGAATTTTAAAAATAATTAGTTCATAAAAGCTGGAGAGATGGCTCAGCAGTTAAGACACTTGCCTGCAAAACCTAAGGACCCAATTCCTACTCCCCCAAATCCATATTAGCCATATACACATGGAGGTACATGTGTCTGGAATTTGTTTGCAGTGGCTGTAAGTCCTAGCATGCTCATTCTCTCTGTCCTTATTTCTTCTGTCTATCTCTCTCTCTCTCTGTGCTTGCAAATAAATAAATGAAAATACTTTTTTTAAAGTAATGGGTTTACAGAACATAAGAAGTATAAGTGAAAATACCATAATGTATATGTGGGGTTTGTGTTAAATTTATCACTGATTATAGCCACTTCCCCTTGGAATACAAGTACTACAGTTGTGGATGTTTTGTTTGTCAAGAGCTTGCTGAAAAACAGGTATCAACCAGAACAGATGTGAATCCATAAGCAGGAGAGAAAATACTGTCAGTGTATGTGTTCAGTAGAATGTCTTCAATCTCATTCTTTCTTTCCTACATGTAGCAGTCAAAAGAATACCATCCCTTGGGGAAGTTTTATTCTGTTTGGGAAAAAAAAAAACAACAACAACAACAAAAAAAAAAAAAAACAAGACTGAAATGATAATTAAGCATTTTCTGTAATTCTGATTGTCACCATGTAATCACTCCCTTTACATTGAACACTGATAGGCCTAAGTCATTTTAAAACCTTATTCATTTTCCATCTAGTGAAGATGTTACAAAACACACATACATGGTGAGGCCATTAGCATAGCAACAGCAAAAAATAGAAAATGCTTTGGCTATTTGACAACTTGGAACATTCACCCCAAATAATTAAAATGTTGGCCCTAAATTAAGCAAAGATATTTCATTATGTAATTCACACTGTTTATCACCAAGGGAAATATTCAAAATACTACTAAGAACATTTGGGTTATCAAAGCCTTACAGTTATTATTTTTGTATTTTAAATGACTGATTTTACATATTTATATACTTAATCTTATATATACTCACACATAATTTGCTAACTTATTACAAATCCTCAACCATGATTGATAAAATAGTAATGTATAAATGTATATGATTTTGAGCTGGACTTTTTCTTAGAGGGTTATACAATGAGCAACTTTCCTCTAGATTTTGTCAAAATGATGCATTCTTTAAGTTTAAATAGCTGCAGTCAGTTAAATGTTGCTGGCACAAAGTAACCCAAGAACAGTTTGTTGGAGGAAAGGATTTATTCTGGCATAAAGACTCAGGAAGCTCTGTGATGGCAGGAGAAAATGATGGCTGGAGCAGAAGGTGAACATCACCTCCTGGCCAAAATCAGGTGGACAAAAGCAGTAGGAGAGTCTTCAAAGCACTGGCAAGAGTAAGATGGCGATAAGTCCTTTAAGCCCACTCTCAACAATACATTGCCTCCAGGAGATTTCAATTCCCAAATTGCCACCTGGCATTCAAAACACATAAGTTTATGTTGAACACATAAAGCAAACCATGACACTGTGGGCGAGGGATTCTGGCTTGTATGTCTAGCCATTGGCTCTATATGTGTCCTGTGCTTATTCATAGCACAATGTCCATAAGCTAACACAAAGGGGATGGGTATACAGACACTGTATCATATATTAGAATGTAACTTAAAAGCCTCCTAAATTCATTTTCGGGCTGGAGAGATGGCTTAGCCGTTAAGCACTTGTCTATGAAGTCTAAGGACCTGGTTCGAGGCTCAACTCCCCAAGACCCACGTTAGCCAGATGCACAAGGGGGCGCACAGGTCTGGAGTTTGTTTGCAGTGGTTGGAGGCCCTGGCGTGCCCATTCTCTCTGTCAGCTTCTTTCTGTCTCTGTCTGTTGCTCTCAAATAAATAAACAAACAAACAAACAAAAAAACCTCCTAAATTCATTTTCATCAAACCTTATTTATTGAAATTGTCACAAAGTTTCACACATCTTTAAGGGCTAGATCAAATAAAAATCTGTAGGTATTTTTATTAGTATTTAAGTAATACATTGTGTTATAAGCAAAATAGTAGCATATCCATCACTTCACATGACTATCATTTCTTTGTGGTAAGAACTCTAAGTTTCACTCCTTTAGTAATTGTGAAATATGCACTATAGTCAACCTACAGTCACTTTCCTCTGCTATTGATCATCCACACTTACTGTTCTGTGTCATTAAAATATTGTGCCCTTGAAATATTTGAAACAATGTTTTAATGTTCTATTGTTTCTATGGATTTGACTTACTTACCTTCCACATATATGATCATGTCATACAGAAGAGACAAGGCCACATGGAAGATGAATAAATTTACAATTGTCATGGCCAGTGCACAAATATATAATATATATATAAATAAATAAATATATATATATATACATATAATATATTATATATATATATATATATATATATATAATATCTGACTGTAAGAAGATTACAAAGTGAATCCTTATTGCAGATGGCAACATTTCTTGCATACTTACATACTTTGATGGTAAACTTACCTATATCTCATTGAAATCTAACAACATGAGGAAGATATTATGGTTTTCTCATTTATTATAAAAACAGAGCTGAGAAACTTATTCACCTCAGAGAGCTTGAATAAGTCATCAAGTAGACTCTCAACATGGACACTGCATTTATCACCAGAGAACAGAAATAGGTGAAAATTTAATCCCTTAAATCAGAAACCAGCTATTTAGTCAGCTTACTTTCATTTGCATACTTTTCATTTATGAATATCAGAGAGTCAGAAAAACATTGGACTATTATAATATAATCTTAGAAAGATTATGAAGATCAACTTATAGTATGGAGCTGAAAGAGCTTAGTATCATTTGGTCATGCATCAAGTACTGGGCAAAATAGGAACTTTGAGTAAATATATGTAATCAATTCCATTTGTTGCTTTTAATTTCAAGTTATTTGATAATTACATATGGATAATAATAAGATTCTTTTTTTTTCTTTTTTTTTTTTTTTTTTTTTTGGTTTTTCGAGGTAGGGTCTCACTCTGGTCCAGGTTGACCTGGAATTAACTCTGTAGTCTCAGGGTGGGGCCTCGAACTCTCGGCGATCCTCCTACCTCTGCCTCCCGAGTGCTGGGATTAAAGGCGTGCGCCACCACGCCCGGCAAGATTCTTTATAGAATGAAACAATTTACATATAGCTACAGTAGTTTAATATAAACAAATTTTTCTGACAAAAGCAAAAGTATTTTTGTAACAGCAAAGTTTGATATTCAATATTTTCTTACAAACAGAGGTTTTTTTTTAAAAAAAGATATATATTCAAGGATGCATTTTGGTCGTATCATCATGTACTGTTCTTTATAAAGCATGCAATCATTAATTTATGGCCATTTATTATAAGAAATTGAATATATAAAATTATATATTTTAGATATAGAATATTTGCCTGTTTATATTTTTCATTTATTGAAACACATAAATGGTTTCCTCTGTTTCCTTTACACTTTGGAGAGTATATGTGGAGAAATGAACAGTACAATCTACCACTCCCTGGAAGAATCTATATGATTGAAAATGAAGAATTTTCTTATTTTTTAGACTTGTTTTGTGTAATTAAAACATCATGTTCAGTAAGTGTTAGTCAGTCGACCAAAGGACATCTGATTTCAGATTATGCTTAAAAGGGGACTACATATTGTTGGTCTAATGCATAATATCATTTTCGTAAAAGGGTGAAAATATTCTAACCTTGTTCAAGATTCCAAATTTGATCTGATACTAATTGAAACCTTATAAAGTCTCATTAGGCCTTTTGACATTGCAAATTTTGGTTCCAGAACATCTTCTGTTGGCAGAAATCCAAAAGTGTAGAAACTATTCAGCTGTCTTATAAAATTATTGAGGCTAATTTAAAATTTGGCTACATAAATGAATGAAGGGTCACAGAATACAAATGACATATAATTTATTACCATAAACCTGAACCTTAAAGGAAACCATTTGCTTTTCACTTTCTAACAATTTGTTTTATCAAAAATTTCCATTTTCATCTCTTAAACCCTTGAGAGTAATAAATGTTCACTTTGTACTCATCTAAAGCAATCATCACCCTTACATAAAGAAAAAAATTTTATTATAGTAACAACTACATAGCTAGAAGAAATGCTGAAGAGCACTTGCCAAAAAATAGTATGCTTAGACCAATTTCTGAGAGATTTAACGTTGGTATTTTTGACAATATGCATTAACAATAAAAAGCAACATTGCTATGGACTGACCAATATATATATATATATATATATATATATATATATATATATTCTCCATTTGTATGTAAAGAAAATTTGTTAAATATTTCTCCATACATAGACAGCCTTCCAATGCTTGTTATTGTCACTCTATCATCAATAGACTTTGATGCCGTCCCCTCAGTTCTCATTATATTAGATTCACAGATAAAGTTGTATGACAAATATACATAAGCATTCACAATAGCTATGCATGTATATATTGCTATTACAATTTAAAGAACCTATGTGTGGTGGTTTGATTCAGGTGTCCTCATAAATGTAGGTGTTCTGGATACTAGTTTCCCCAGCTGATGGCAATTGAAAATTAAAACCTCCTGGAGACAGTGTATTACTGGGAGCAGATTTAAAGGTGCTATAGCCAATTTCTCCTTGCCAGTGTTTGATACACTCTCCTGTTGCTATGGCCCATGTTATGTTGGCCAAAGGATGATACCTACCCTCTGCTCATGTCATCATTTCCCCCTGACATGATGGAGCTTCCTTTTTTGAGTCTGTAAGCCAAAATAAATCCATTTTCCCTCCTAAAGCTGTTCTTGGTCAGTTGATTTCTACCAGAAATGTGAAACTTCTTGCAACAGTAATAGTTGGTACCAGAGGAGTGGGGTTGCTGCTAGACATCTGATTCTGTGGTTTTGGCCTTTTGGAGCTGATTTATTTATTTATTTTTAATTTTTTTATTAACAACTTCCATGATTATAAAATAACCCATGGTGATACCCTCCCTCACCCCACTTACCCCTCTGAAACTCCACTGTTGGAGCTGATTTTTAAGAGAATGTGGAAGGGATTGAAACCGCTGCCTAAGAGATGCCTTGCAGTGCTATAAGTAAAACTTGTTGGACTATTTTGGTCAGAGTTGAAATACCTGAATGCAGTAAGAACTGTGGACTGTGAGATTTGGCTTATGAGAGTTAGAAACAGCTGTGCCTGGACTGGGCAACAAGCAGTTTTTTTTTTTTTTTTTTTTTTTTTTTGAGAGGTTGGTAGTTGTTCCTGTGTCCAGAGAAGTTATGCAGGGTTGCACTGCAAGGAATAGACTTGTGTGTGCAGAGGGACATGGCCCATGATGAAATGTTTGGGCTGAAGCTTCTGCCCATTTAGCTGCAATTATACAAGAGATTACAAACTTTTAGATAGGACAGCTGATTTCCACTGGGGCAACAGGAAGAATGTAGACTCTCTTAAAGGGGCCTGAGTACCCAATGAGTGTCCTGTTCTTCAAAGTCTGCTTTATTCCCCCGTGGATTAAAAAATTGACACCCTATGTGCTATTATGGAGTATAAAAAATGGAGGAAAGAGAGGGTCATTGAATTGCAAATTTGCAATTTATGTTTTGGAAATGGCTATGGGCAGTGTGTAGCAGGTTTTCCGGATTCCTGCATTTAGCCCCAATGGAGTTGTGAGAAAGAACCATGGCTTGCAGTAGAGACACAATGAAGATGCCAGGACCACAAGATGGTTGCCAAGGAGAGTCACTGGCTTGATGAAATTTTCCATGATTGTTAATAGCCTAACTGGAGGTGCAGAATGGGAAATCCAGAGGCTTTTTGCTGGTTAGAATTATCAGACTTGGAGATTTGTTACTGACTAGAGTTGTTGGACTTGGAGTTACAAAATTTGATGTTTGACCTATTTAAATCTTGTATTTGTTGAGTATTTCTTTGCTATGTCCAATGCCATCTTTTGCAGTATGAAATGTTTATTCTGTGCCATTATGGATCTGGGGGGGGCGGATTTTTTGGTATTATGGCTCAATTCAAAGTTCTTGGCTATGGGGATATATGAACATCATTAGAATTGATGACAACTATGGGATTTTTAAAGTTGGATGAGTGCATTGCATTTTACACTGTGTATGCTTACCAGTTTATGGGGGCCAAGGATGGAATGTTGTAGTTTGATTCAGGTATTCCCCCACAAACTTAGGTCTTCTGGGTGCTAGGTTACCTAGATGATGGCAATTGGAAATTAAAGCCTCCTGGAGGTGGTGTATTGTTTTGGCAGTCTTATGGGTATTATAGTCAGGTTCTTCATGCCAGCGTTTGGCACACTTTCCTATTTTTATGGTCTACCTTATGTTGGTCAAGGGGCAATGTCCACCCACCATCATTTACCCCTGTCATAAAGAAAAAGAGAGATTGAGTGCACATCATATAATGGTACTATATTAGTCCCAACTGTGAGTTAGGTACTCTGCTAGCCTACTCAGAGGTGCAATGATAAAGACTGTCTTACTTGAGTGATAGAAGTAAGTATTAAAGGCGTCAGATAGATAGATAGATAGATAGATGATAGATAGATAGATAGATAGATGATAGGTAGATAGTGTCCAGATAGAAGGTAGAAAACCTTAACCTTTATAAAACCACAGATTCTGTCCAATAATTCTCAGTTCCAGAGATTGCTTGACCCCCATAATGAGCTGTTGGCTAGGGAGACTCATCAGGTCCCCAAACAATGTAGGCCGTTGTCAAAACACTTGACTAGAAAAAATAAATAAATAAACCTACCTTGTAAAACCAAAACCAAACAAAACACAAGTACCTGCCAGAGCTAAAAGGTTAAGACCCTATTGCTGAAGACACCATAGGCCATGGTCACAAGACACTGAATTACCATTCTGGAACCAAAAGGGAAATTAGATCCCTACTGGTTACACCCATAGTGTTGGAAAGCCCTATGAGAGCTGCTGGGAGAAAATTGTCACCAATAGCATGAATAAGCAGGGGAACCCTGCTGAATATGTAATCAACCAGCCAGTGAAGAAATATACACTTGTAGCTGGGTGTGGTGGTACACATTTTTAATCTCAGCACTTGGGAGGCAGAAGTAGCAGGAGCTGTATGAGTTCAAGGCCAGTCTGGGATTACATAGTGAATTCCAGGTCAGCATAGGCTAGAGCAAGACCCTACGTTGAAAAACAAATCAAAACAAAACAAAGTACACACTTGTGCAATAGTGGCACAGCATCTCTGTGGGTAAACAACTATAACATGATTCAACATGAGGCCTGCTCAATGGGGGAGAAATCATACCCTGGTGATGGAAACCAAGTTGGATTCCCATAGTCAGTAAACTCCTACTTCAGAGAGAAACCCTCATTGCTCTCTGGAGAAGAAGAGTGGGTTTGCTCATCAGAAATCTTTCAAGTATCTTTGCACATCCACTTTCATCCAAGCTTCTTTCATTCTTGGTTGGAAAATCTGCTTTATTTTTCAAATAACAGAGAAAATGGAAGAGAGTCAAAATTCTGCAATAAGACAAGAGGATAACCAACTGTCTGTCATGAGATTTAATATTTCTTCCACATCTGCCAGGACCAGTAGAACTTTCAGTAGAAGCATACAGTGAACACTGCTCTTACTGCTAACCTGATAACCAGTTCCAGGGTAATGGTGACAGACATAGTTACAACCTATCAAAGCAGAATTCCAGAGTCTACAGAGTACTCAACACTAAAATAGACAACCATCAGGACTGCTATGGCTCAGGGAGTAGTGCAGAAGAGAGGGCAGAAAAATTGTAAGAGCCACAGAGCGGGTGGGACTACCCAGAGACACTGAGGCCACACTGTGACTAACTGAGGCCTTAATGACCCCATAAAAGCCCATAATCCCACAGATGAGTGCCCCAGGGAAACAGGAACAGGGAGGAGGAAATAAAATTATAAAATCTTCTAAAAATAAATAAATAATAAAAAGTGATGGAAATATTCCTGCAATCCCTGTCCTGGGGAGATGGATAATGTACTTAAGAAAAGCTGTCCTTAGTTGTTCCCTGTTCTCCACATGCACAATGACACACGTGCTTGTTCAACTAGGAGCCTGTGTGCCAACCACATATCAATATACATGCATACCATATATACACAAATGCACAAAAATTATACATCAGATTACCAAATGGAAAAGTCCTACTTTGTGTTTTCTTTGGCTATTGTTCATGTGTCCCTGTTCCTGATATCCAAACCACATAACCATATAGCCCATAATGTTGGCTAAACAAATAACCTATGATTCAAATGTGATAACACAATAACTACATGTAAAACTTTTGCAAAGTTACTGTATTTTTCTAACCACTGTCTTCTCTATTCAATAAACTATTAATAACAAATTCACATCATTTTAATACATACTTGAAAAATGCATTGTCAATAGCAGACATAAATGAAACTTCAAGGACTACAGTCAGCTCTCCATTTATATTTTCTCATTATTGTTTATAAGTCACACTGATCTAGGTTGTTGTTTGCTTGAAATCTGAAGAAGTTGGAGCTTTTTTACAATGTATATCCTAGGGCATAAAAGGCTGGGGAATGCACTGAGAGAAGAAGTTAAACACCACCTGATCAGATACTCAGAGACAGAGGGGAAGATTTGTCATCTTCTCATGAATATAATGCAGCAGCAAGTTTCTTAAAAAACTGAACATTTTCATCTTTAAGAAGAATAACATAAATTTTATAGTTAAGTTTGTTATTATTGGTAATTATCCTCATTAATGCAAAACCTATACACCTGGGAGAATGGCATATCAAATTCCCATGAAAAAACAGTATTTCAAAAGTTAGATTTTATGAAGTTGTGACTTTTGCATGATAAATGATAAATATATCTATGCTTCAGAGAACTGAAAGGAAAACTATGCACATATCTCTCCTGGATAAATCAAATTAATAAGATCCATATTAAAGCTCTAGCAACATTCTGTAAAGGTAATCCCAAACAATATAAATTCAGGACAAACTATCTGTATGCAGTAAATTTTAAACAAGTTTTATTGGTAATTTTATTTTCATTATTACATTATTAATTTCATCATTACATTACCATATACTCTGAACATTTTTTGATACAACAGTTTGTGGATTCAACATTATTCCCAGTTATAGTTGCTGACACATTTGTGTCACTTACAAAAATATTTCCCTCTAAATGACCTAGAACTATTTGCACATATAATGTTGGCTTGTGGGATTTAAAATTTTATTTCAGTTTTTTTCTTTTTTTTTTGCATTTAGCCTATTTTCCAGAAGATAGATACAGTGGAGATTTATGTTATACACAAAAGAAGGAGAGAGACTTCCGGTTAAGATGGTGGCGTAGGTACCACGCCAAAGCAGCCTAGGGGGGAAAAAGACCAAAAAAACTCAGCAGAATACACACTTTTACTAAAAAGTGAGGTGTATAGGAAATTGAGGCGGCAGCGGAGAAGTGGAAGAGTTATAGAGCATCCAGAGCCTGCACAGGCGGGAAGGGCAGCTCCGGCAGCTTGGCCAATCGCCGCAACCGCGGTGCAGCAGAAAGCCTCCAGACTCTCAGCTCGAGCCGCAGGAGAAGCCAGGTGCGGAATTTTCCCCTCGCACCGCGCTCTCCGAAACTTGGGAAACGTGAGGGGAGAGCGGCAGCGAGCAGCGGAGAAGACCGCGAGGTAGAAGAACACGTGGAGCAGCGAGACAACCAGAGCAGCCGCGGCTCCCTCCCCTCCCCTACCCCAACGCCTGAACCCAGCTCCAACAAACACAGCATCGGCCCGGGACCGGCCACGCCAACTTGGGCTGACGGCGGGACCCAAGCAGGAGCAGAGTTCGGCAGCAACTTCAGCGGCTCCAACACCGGTACCAGCGGCCCCAGCAGCAGCGGACCCAGGAGCGGCAGCGGCGGCAGATCCCGCAGCAAAGGCATCGGGGGGAGCAGCGGCTTTGGGGGGAGCAGCAGCGGTGGACATGGCAGCAGCACCTTCAGCAGCGGTGGTGGCTCTGGTGGTGGCAGCTATGACATCAGCAGAGGCAGCAGCAGCGGCTCGGTTTGCCCCATAGGAAAAGCAAGTGCCCAGCTCCAGAAATCAGAACAGCAGCCCGTTGACCCAGGCAGCAACTTGACTGAGACCAAAACCACCCAAGGTAACTGGGATTGCACCAGGGAAGGGTCTCACTTGGTCACAAGCTGACTTGGATACCTCAACAAACCAGAAATCTAAACCTCTTTGTCGATAGAGGATCTGGCCATTATAATACCTACTCTGGCATACATACTTGGGACTGTTTTTGACTGAATGGGTACAGTGTTTAGCTAACTTTTAAAATCTACCTGTATTTTATTCCACTCAGCCTACTTGAATACCCCCATAGCAGGGAAACTCAACCCCTAGGAGCACCTTTGTAGATACTCTCAGGGTATTAAGAGCCACATCTAACACCTCAAGCTCCTACCCTGAAAATATATAACATCAAACCAATTGATACAGCTAAGAATACCCAGCTAGCTAGAAAATCCAAGCATTAACTTAATCCAAGATGCAAAAATATATACATTATAACACAAGAAACACTAAAAAGCAAGACGATATAAATCCACCTAAAAGTATTAATGCATCAGAAATGTCCTCCAGTGAGAAAGAGTTAGAGGAAATACCTGAGAAAGAGTTCAAAATAATAATTATAAATATGTTCAAAGAGGTCAAAGAACACATGAAAATAATCAAAGAAGAAATCAAAGAGGAAATCAAAGGAATCAAAGAAGAGGCAGGACACCAATTTAATGAAATAAAGAAGGCAATACAAGACATAAATAGGGAAATAGAAATAATAAAGAAAAACCAGTCAGAATTACTAGCAATGAAGAACACAGTTAATGAAATAAAAAACTCTGTAGAAAATCTCACCAGTAGGATGGATGAGGGAGAGGACAGAATATCTAAGCTAGAAGACCAGGTGGAAGACCTAATGCAGTCCAACAAAGAGAAAGACAAACTTAGAGAAAAGTATGAGTGGGAATTTCAAGATATTCGGGACACTATGAAAAGATCCAATATAAGAATTCAGGGCATATTAGAAGGAGAAGAAATCCACTCCAGAGGCATAGTAGGCATCTTCAACAAAATCATAGAGGAAAATTTCACCCAAATTGGGAAAGAGGTGCCAATACAGATACAGGAAGCCTTTAGAACCCCAGCCAGACAAAACCCAGAAAGAACCTCTCCTTGCCACATTATAATCAAACTTCCAAACACACAAACCAAAGAAAAAATATTGAAAGCAGTTAGAGAGAAAAATCAAGTTACCTACAAAAGCAAGCCCATCAGGATTACAGCAGATTACTCAACACAAACTTTTAAAGCCAGAAGGGCTTGGAGTGATATATTCCAAGTTCTGAAAGATAACAACTGTCAACCAAGGTTACTTTATCCTGCAAAGTTATCCATTCAAATAGATGGAGAAATAAAGACATTCCATGACAAAAGCAGGTTAAAGGAGTATTTGAAGACAAAACCAGCTCTACAGAAAATACTTGATAGAATCCTCCATGCTGAACAAAAGGAAAAGCACACATATAAGGAACCTAGAAAAAACCAGCTATACTCAAATACCAGTTAACAGAAGAGAGCACAGGTAGAACCAGTAACACACACACACACACACAAAAATGGCAAACATAAACACACATTTCAATAGTATCTCTTAATATCAACGGTCTCAATGCCCCAACAAAAAGACATAGATTTGCAGGCTGGGTTAAGAAGCAGGATCCTACAATTTCTTGTCTCCAAGAAACTCACCTTTCTACAAAGGATAGACATTATCTTAGGGTGAAAGGTTGGAAGACGGTGTTTCAAGCAAATGGGCCTAGAAAACAAGCAGAGGTTGCTATCCTAATATCAGACAGGGTAGACTTTAGTCCGACGTTAGTCAAGAAAGATAAGGAAGGTCACTTTATATTTATTAAGGGCACACTCCAACAGGAGGACATTACAATCCTAAACATATATGCACCTAACATGGGGGCTCCCAAATTCGTCAAACAAACACTATTAGATCTAAGGTCACAGATAACACCAAACACAGTGGTGGTGGGTGACTTTAGCACCCCACTCTCATCAATTGACAGGTCATCCAGGGAAAGAATAAACAGAGAGGCATCTGGACTAAATGAGGTCATAGAAGGAATGGACCTAACAGATATATACAGGACATTTCATCCAAAGGCTGCAGAATATACATTCTTTGCAGCAGCACATGGAACATTCTCTAAAATAGACCATATATTAGGACACAAAGCAAATCTTAACAAATTCAGGAAAATTGAAATAATTCCTTGCATTCTATCTGACCACAATGGAATTAAACTACAAATCAGTAGCAAGAAAGGCTATAGAGCATACACAAAATCATGGAAACTAAACAATACACTACTTAATGATGAGTGGGTCAATGAAGAAATCAAAAAGGAAATCAAAAAATTTATAGAGTCAAATGATAATGAGAACACAACATACCAAAATCTCTGGGACACAATGAAGGCAGTTCTAAGAGGTAAATTTATAGCCTTAAGTGCCTATATTAAGAAATTAGAAAGGTCACAAGTAAATGAACTAATGCTTCGCCTTAAAGCCTTGGAAAAAGAAGAACAAGCAAACCAAAAATTAGTAGACGGGAAGAAATAATAAAGATTAGGGCAGAAATTAATGAAATAGAAACAAAAAGAACAATCCAAAGAATTAATGAAACAAAGAGTTGGTTCTTTGAAAGGATAAACAAGATTGATAAACCCTTAGCAAATCTGACCAAAAGAAAGAGAGAAGAGACACAAATTAATAAAATCAGAGATGAACAAGGTAACATCACAACAGATGCCAGAGAAATTCAAAAAATCATAGGGACATACTATAAAAGCATATACTCCACAAAGTATGAAAATCTGAAAGAAATGGATGATTTCCTAGATCTATATGACCTACGTAAATTAAATCAAAATGAGATTAATCACTTAAATAGACCTATAACAAACATGGAGATCCGAACAGTTATCAATAATCTCCCAACTAAAGAAAGCCCAAGCCCGGATGGATTCACTGCTGAATTTTACCAGACTTTTAAGGAAGAGCTAACACCATTGCTTCTTAAGCTTTTCCAGGAAATAGAAAAAAAAGGAATTCTACCAAACTCTTTCTATGAGGCCAGCATCACCCTGATACCAAAACCAGGCAAAGATAGAACAAAAAAAGAAAATTACAGACCAATCTCCCTCATGAACATAGATGCAAAAATTCTCAACAAAATATTGGCAAACAGAATACAAGAGTATATCAAAAAGATCATTCACCCTGACCAAGTAGGCTTTATCCCAGAGATGCAGGGATGGTTCAACATACGCAAATGTATAAATGTAATACATTACATAAACGGGTTGAAGGACAAAAATCACATGATCATCTCATTAGATGCAGAGAAAGCATTTGACAAAATCCAACATCCCTTCATGATAAAAGTCCTACAGAGACTGGCAATAGAAGGAACATATCTCAATATAATAAAGGCTATTTATGACAAGCCTACAGCCAACATATTACTAAATGGGGAAAAACTGGAAGATTTTCCACTAAAATCAGGAACAAGACAAGAGTGTCCCCTGTCCCCACTACTATTTAATATAGTTTTGGAAGTCTTAGCCATAGCAATAAGGCAAGAGACACACATAAAAGGGATACAAATTGGAAAGGAAGAGATCAAGTTATCATTATTTGCAGATGACATGATTCTATACATAAAGGACCCTAAAGACTCTACTAGCAAGCTGTTAGAGCTGATCAAAACCTACAGCAATGTAGCAGGATACAAAATAAATACACAGAAATCAATAGCCTTCATATATGCTAACAACAAACACACAGAGGATGAAATCAGAGAATCACTCCCATTCACAATTGCATCAAAAAAAATAAAATACCTTGGAATAAACCTAACCAAGGAAGTAAAGAACTTATACAATGAGATCTTTAAAACACTCAAGCGAGAAATTGCAGAAGACACTAGAAAGTGGAGAAACATCCCTTGTTCCTGGATTGGAAGAATCAATATTGTGAAAATGGAAATCTTACCTTAAGCAATCTACACATTTAATGCAATCCCTACCAAAATTCCAAAGGCTTTCTTCATGGAAATAGAAAAAACAATCCAAAAATTCATTTGGAATCACAAAAAAACCTCGAATATCTAAAATAATACTGAGCAACAAAAAAGAGGCTGGTGGTATCACCATACCTGATTTTAACCTATACTACAGAGCCATAGTAACAAAAACAGCATGGTACTGGCACAAAAACAGACATGTAGATCAGTGGAACAGAATAGAGGACCCAGATGTAAGCCCAAGTAGCTATAGCCACCTGATATTCGATAAAAATGCCAAAAATACCCATTGGAGAAGAGACAGCCTCTTCAGCAAATGGTGTTTTGAAAACTGGATAAATATCTGCAGAAGGATGAAAATAGATTCTTCTCTCTCGCCATGCACAAGAATTAAGTCCAAATGGATTAAAGACCTTAACATCAGACCGGAAACTTTGAAACTGCTAGAGGAAAAAGTAGGGGAAACCCTTCAACATATTGGTCTTGGCAATGACTTTCTGAATACAACCCCAATTGCTCAGGCAATAAAACCACAGATTAACCACTGGGACCTAATGAAATTACAAAGATTTTGCACCGCAAAGGACACAGTGAAAAAAGCAAAGAGGCAACCTACAGAATGGGAAAAAATCTTTGCCAGCTACATATCTGATAGAGGATTAATATATAGGATATACAAAGAACTCAAAAAGTTAAATAATAAGGAATCAAACAAGCCAATCAAAAAATGGGCTAAGGAGCAAAATAGAGAGTTCTCAAAGGAAGAAATACGAATGGCATATAAGCACCTAAAAAAATGTTGTACGTCAGTAGTCATCAGGGAAATGCAGATTAAAACTACATTGAGATTCCATCTCACTCCTGTCAGATTGGCCACCATCATGAAAACAAATGATTATAAATGTTGGCGGGGATGTGGAAAAAAAGGAACCCTTCTGCACTGCTGGTGGGAATGCAATCTGGTCCAGCCATTGTGGAAAACAGTGTGGAGGTTCCTAAAGCAGCTAGAGATTGATCTACCATATGACCCAGCTATAGCGCTCCTAGGCATATATCCAAAGGACTCATCTCATTTCCTTAGAAGTACATGCTCAACCATGTTTATTGCTGCTCAATTTATAATAGCTGGGAAATGGAACCAGCCTAGATGTCCCTCAACAGATGAGTGGATAATGAAGATGTGGCACATTTATACAATGGAGTTCTACTCAGCGGTAAAGAAAAATGAAGTTATGAAATTTGCAGAAAAATGGATGGACCTGGAAAGTATTATACTAAGTCAGGTAAGCCAGGCCCAGAAAGCCAAGCGCCACATGTTCTCTCTCATATGTGGATCCTAGCTACAGATGACTGGGCTTTTGCGTGAGAATGAAAATACTTAGTAGCAGAGGCCAGTAAGTTGAAAAGGAGACATAAAGGGTGGAGAAAGGAAGGGAGGAGGATACTTAATAGATTGATATTGTATATATGTAAGTATAATGATTGTGATGGGGAGGTAATATGATGGAGAATGGAATTTCAAACGGGAAAGTGTGGGGGTGGGGAGGGAGGGAATTACCATGGGATATATTTTATAATCATGGAAAATGTTAATAAAACAAACAAACAAACAAAACATGCTTACAATATAACCTTACAATATATAAAACAGTAAAAAAAAAGAAGGAGAGTGGTTGCAAAACACAGGAGGTACTGAGAAGTAATACTGTGCATTAGCCAACATTAACGGAAGCGTCATGAGGAACTCAAGCAAGACTTAAGGACTGGGTCAGACAATCAGAGCACATCAGATCCTCCAACCATTGCAAACAAACTCCAAATACATGTGCCACTTTGTGCACTTGGCTTACTTGGGTAGTGGGGAATACAGCTTGAGCCCTAAAACTTCTCAGGCAAGCACCTTAACTGTTAAGACACCTCTCCCACCCCATGTGGAACTTTTGAAGTGTAGATGGGAGGACAGGGAAGAAATAGAATGAAAAGAGTGAACAAGTCAGTGTAACAAACAAAATATATCATACATCAAACATATATAGCCCCGATTAAATATTATATTATGCAACCTACAAAATACTACAGATAAAATTTGCTAGCATTTACTGTGGAAAGAAGATTCCACCAGTCTCAGAAGCTCTGGCCATGTCAGCAACAGACACATGCTTAAACAAGAGTAAATATATATGTGGAAATTATGTAGTATTCGTAATCAAATTAAACTATTTTTTCTCAGAGGAGAAATATTGGGAGGAAGTATGAAAGACATTAAGGAAGGCTCTCTGAACTACTGCCTCTACAAGAGTGAATGTCCCTAGGTTCTTGGTAAGAATCAGGTAAAACTATTCATGAGATATACAAGGAAACTGAAGACTAAATTGCCACAGGCTGTGAAACTGGAAGTCTGTGGTTAGAGGTAGTGACAAAATCAGAATTCGTATTAACTTCTAAACTTTCCTTATTTGAACAAAAACATTCTGTCTCTTTTTCTTCCCCCCTAACTCCCTCCTTCATCTCCACCTTCCCTCCCTCCCTCCCTCTCTCAATCCTTCCCCTTGCTTCTCTGTTTCTCAAAGTCCAATATACCTTTGGTGACTATTTTCAATTTTTGGCTTTTTTCTTTCTGCTAGAAAATATTAAAACAGGCAAATTATCTTTATAATATGTACAGAGAAGTAGCAAGGTTATAACACATACAGTCATTGCATCATATAATTAGAGCTAAAGTGGATTCTTCCTTCTGCTAACAGAGGAAAAAAGTCCATTGAGTCTAACCATACCCTAGAATTAGATATTCTTTTAAGAGTAAATTCTCAAGACAATTGACTTGTAGGCTTTACAAAGGCAAAGTGTTATCTTCAGAAATGCAAAGATATTTGTGCATTCAATACTTAATTCTAATGCTTTAGTAAGAAAATAATTATCACTGGAACTCTGAATCTACTAGCAGAGTGCCTAACACACAGTTGGGACTCATAGTGTTGTTTCATAAGTAAGTTAGCCCAGATATTACTTAACTTAAAATAGGGCTCCCTCCTGATGCCTCTGTCATATGTTGAAAATATCCTTAATTGAAAATGTATTTAGTATGCCTACTGAACAGGACCATGAACTTCAAGGCAGAGTATCATGCCTGTATTTTCTTGAGTATATGGCTAACTAGCCACCTCTACTACCCAGCATCACACAAAAGTGTTGTATATAACATTATTAGCTCAGAAAAAAAGTCAATATTTAAAGCGCAGTTTCTTCAAAATTGTTTTTACGTTTTCCTAAAGTAGAAAAAATATTTCAGAATCATTGTAAGGGGCTACATGTGTAGGTTTAGTTACCTAATTCATGTGACTTGTAGTTTAACAGCAAAATTTGTTCTTATCGTTTATATATAAGAGTATCTGAGCCGGCGTGGTGGCGCACGCCTTTAATCCCAGCACTCGGGAGGCAGAGGTAGGAGGATTGCTTTGAGTTTGAGGCCAACCTGAGACTCCATAGTGAATTCCAGATCAGCCTGAGCTAGTGAGACCCTAACTCGAAAAACCAAAAAAAAAAAAAAAAAATCTGAAACAAACTGACAAACCTTTAAGCTAGTCTCCCTTAGAACTTGATACAACTTCAGTATTTTCACCTACAGTTACTGCCTTAGAAGAAATAGATTTAAAGGCTAAAGAATTCAAACAAACAGCCACATTTCTGTTATTGACAAAAGCTAGAAAATAGGCCCTTTCCCTAATTCCACAACTGTAAGACCCCCAAAACGAGGACCCCACACTCTGTCCGGATAAGGCGACACCCCAAATCACTCATGAGAAGCGATCTTGATGCAAACTGCAAGAGGATTTTATTCCAAGCGCACTGGGGCTCACAGTCGTACACCGCACAGGGGTAGAGGACTGCAGAGCCCCGAATGCAGGAACGGGACAGTTTTTATAGGATTTCTAACAAAGCCTGTGCATTAGACCAATCATTTTTTTTAATATCAGGAGCCTGCGGGGTGCGAGCCAGTCAGTTTGTGCCACCCCATAGTTTCTAAGCCAATTAGTTTAATTTGTTCAAGCCCCTCGTGAACCAATCATTCTCTTATGACATTGGTGGTCAGCATTTCTGCAGGTCCTTGGGTGGGAGTAGCAGAGTGTGGTATCAGTCTCCTATGACCTTGGAGGTCAGCATTTGCGCAGGTCCTTAAGTGGGGGTAGCAGAGTGTGGTATCAACCTCCTATGACCTTGGTGGTCTGAGGCAGGCTGCTACAGCTTATGGTGTGAGCTACTAAGGCTTACAGTGTGGGCTATTAAGGCTTATGGTGCAGGCTATTTACAAAAACCAAATACGTGGTTCACTTCATTACTTATTTCCCATCCTTGAGGGCTATCTCATGCCCTTTTTACCTAGTTTTATATTAGGAGCGGGCTCTGATATAATGAGAAGAGGGATTCTTTACTTGCTTTCAACAGAGAGTAAAGCCTGGAGTTTGAGGTATGCAGGGGCCCGCTTAAGCTCCCTTTGGAGCGTGATAGTATTTCTGGCCTTCTGAATTCTTGGGCCTTTCACAACAACCATACATAGGGTTCAGAAAAATAGTAAAGTTTAAACTTAAAAATAGAGCCAGGCATGGTGGCGCACGCCTTTAATCCCAGCACTTGGGAGGGAGAGGTAGGAGGATTGCTGTGAGTTTGAGGCCACTCTGAGACACCATAGTGAATTCCAGGTCAGCCTGGGCTACAGTGAGACCCTACCTCGAAAAACAAACAACAACAACAAAAAAAACAACAACAACAAAAAAATAGAAGCAATATTTGTTAGGGACTGGGTGTAGTTTTTTGTACACATCCAAATATAATAATCTATAATATTTTGCAATTTCTTTCCCTCTTATTAGTTGCTTTAGCCTCTTTCTTCAGTACAGACATGGAGAGTCATAATGCTTAAATAAACTTTAAAACAGGTGAGTTGCTTTACAAATAAGAAATATATCCTTGTAAGGCATTTGCCTGCAAAGCCAAAGGAGCCATGGTCAATTCTCTAGGACCCACATTATCCAGACGCACAAGGGGGCACATGAGTCTGGAGTTTGTTTGCTATGGCTGGAGGCCCTGGTGTGCCCATTCTCTCTCTTTCTGTGTCAAATAAATAAAAATACAAAGACAAAGAAATATATCCTTGATTTCATTCCCCATAGTTACTTTTTAAGCTTACATCTTAACAAGTTACATGCACATTAAGATAAGGAACATATTCATGGTGACCACAAGTTTCTTTGAACCCCTTTGATAACACTTTTTCTTTCTAGTTCTTTTCCGCAGGCACTGCTATGTTTTCTATAAATAGAAAAAGCTACAGCCAAGCATGATGATGCGCACCCTTAAGCCCAGCACTTGGGAGGCTGAGGTAGAAGGATGGCAGTGAGTTCAAGATCATCCTGAGAATACATAGTGAATTCCAGATCATCCTGGGCTTTATAGAGACCCTACCTTAGAGGGAGGGGAGCTCCCTATTTTGGAATGCTCTATGAATGAAGTTGTGCAGGATATGTTTTAATTTTATGACTTCTTACTTTTGTGAGGTTGTGTTTTGCTATAGTTGTTACTTTTTAGTGTGGGATAATATATTCATTGAATGATTTAGCTATACTTCATGCATTCATTGACTTTTCCAGGGACTTGTGATTGCCAGGTTTTGGCTTTCAAGTACAGCTGCTATTATCTTTGTTATTTCTCCCAAGTAAATACCAAATAGTGGAATTTCTAGGTCACTAGATAGGTGTCTTCTAATTTTTTAATGAAATTGTCAAATTATTTTCAAAAATTTATGTTATTTTTCGTTGGTACTGACAGTGAGCTAAGGGTTCCATGACTTCATGTTCTTGCTAACATTTGCAAGTTCTTTTGTCTGAATTTTCTCTAATTCAATAGGTCTTAACTGGCAACACAAACATGATACTTTAGTTACTTTCTCATTGCTGGCACAAAGTATGAGACTAAAAGCAGTTAATGGGAGGGAAGTTGTTCATTTTGGCCTATAATCTTAAGGGGAAGCTCCATGATGGCAGGGAGAAACATGGCATGAGAAATGACTTGATATCACCTCTTCCAAAGCAGGTAGAAATAGCAGCAAGGGAGTGAGGCAGACACTAAAAAGGTGAAATTGGCTATAACCCCTATAAGACTGTCCTCAACAACACAACTCTTCCGGCAAGGATCTCAAATTGCAACCAGCTAGAGACCTAATATTCAGCACAGCTAATTCAAATCAACATTTATTTATGTATTTCTTTAAAGAATTATATATTTAAAAATTGAACCTTTATTGTTAGGCTTTTCAGGAAGGAACCTTAATCTTTGAACGATCTCTTCAGCCTGAGAGTGTTTTTGTAACTCAGATATCTTGTTTAGTAAAGCATACAGTCAAACATTCAGCTTCATCTACTTAAGTGTTTTTAACTTTATCAGTTAGCAATATTCAAGTGCAAGGAAATATATACTTTACAAATACGGTCTTTTAATTTATGACTTGATTAGCAAAAGCTTTTGACTTTGAAAAAATGCTTTAATTTGGATATTTTCTAACTTAATTATTAAAGGGTTGCTTTTTGCATCTTATTGCAGAAAGCTTACAAAATTCAAGCTAACTAGTTGTGTTTTCCATCTTTACAACTGGAAGATATAAGGTATTTAGTATTAGCTCTTATTTCTGAAGTGGTAAATCATAGATTATATATTTCTTGAGTGTTTTTGTTCAATTTTACATTAGTATCCACCCTTAGCACTCTGTATTCCAAATGTAAAACAAAATCAACCTAACAATATAGTATCAGACTGTCTTTCTGTCACTTTTGTGTTCAACCTATTATTCCTTTTTTCCATATCCATTATTTTTCTTTAAATTTTGAATGACCTCAACATTTGTTAAAACTTAATGATCAATTTTGACAAAACTTAACATTTAAATATTAAATTATTGGGTAATTGGGTATAATTCCTAGATTATACAAATTCTAATGAAAAAAATGCAGTATTTCTAACTAAAACAAAAGGCTTATTACTAAGTAGAAGTATTATGTAAGCCTGATGTTATACCTGAGTTAACAGTGTGGTAACAGATTTTTCAGAGTGCTTTCAGTGTCTAACACCTCCAAGAGCTAGAATTTACAATGAAGTCTACAACATAGAAAACATAACTACTTGGGCTAGAGAGATGGCTTAGTGGTTAAAATGCTAGCCTGTGAAGTCAAAGGACCCCAGATCAATTTCCCAGGACCTATGTAAGGCAGATGCACAAGGTGTTGCATGCATGTGGAGCTTGTAGTTGCTGTTGCACCCATCCTATCTCCCCCCACTTTCTGTCTGTCTCTCAAATAAATACAATAAAATGGAAATATAACTACTTATGAGTTATATATAGTAAAAAAGTGAAATTCTAACACAAACATAATAAAGGAGTATACATGGAGTTTTATTTAAGGAAACTGTGGTAATGGAGCATGTAAATAATGTCCATCTGCTGAACAAACCCTTGGGATAACAGAATTGACAAAAAGAAGAGAGTTTTTTTTTTTTTTTCTCAAGAATTCATGCCATAAGCAATACAGTTTAAGCCTAACTATAAAGATAGGGAACAATTTAAAAAAATGGTAAGACAGATTCTTTTTTGTTTGTTTGTTTGTTTTGTTTTTTATTTGTTTTCTACTGTGCAAGTACAGGCAGTTAGGTACCATTATTAGGCTCATCCATGACCTAGCCTCTCCCCATTGTCCCTCCTTGTTGATGTAAATGGGTCGTGCATTGTGGGGTTAGCCCACAGTTATTGGTATGATAAATGTCTCTGTATATCATGCATGACCCAACATGTGGCTCTGACATTCTTTCCGCCCCATCTTCTGCAAAATTTCCCTGAGCTATGTTGTGTTCATTTTTGGTGTGCTTCAGTGATGAGGTGTTGGGGGCCTCTGGGGCTCTGGCTCTCTAATTTGGTAGGCATTGATTTTTCTCTGTGTTGGTCTCCCCCCCCCTTGTGCTGGTATCGGATTCTTTATCTCACCTGAGTGACTTAACAAAGCTCAAACATACATAAAGAACTGCCAAAATCCAGATTTATTTGCTTCATTAAATTTGCATTAAACCTGAGTAAACTCAAGCTCTCCCATAACCTTGGCAATGACTCAGGTTCCTGGAATTCTTTGTAGAGTACAAGTATTTCTATTCCCTAGATAGACATTAGTTATGGCATGAAATACACTGCAGAAAAAAAAAAAAAAGAAAAAAAAAAAAAAGAAGGAAAACTCCAGAGCTTTGAGTAGGCTGGTTTATGAATGACTTTCAAGGCAGTGACATACATCAAACATTTATGCTTTCCTGCTAGAAGCCCATGCTGAGTTCCAGCTCTCACTATTTAATTCCAGGTGGCCTCATTACTAGAATTATTTCTACTTCACACACAAAAAAACAAAAGATATTCCCCAAGTTTTGGGAGTTCAGTAGGTGATTTGAGACATCAAAGGCATGTGTGTCACACAATGAAGCACACATACATGCCTGTCTGTTAGAGCTAGGACGACTCCACTTACTTTTCAAGTGGCCTCATTGTGGTTCTTTTTCACATTGAAAATTTCAATATCAATAGCCTATTAATTTATTTCAGATGTGTATAGTTTTGGGGATGCTTTTTTTTTAAAAAAAATATATATTTTATTATTTATTTATTTGACAGTGGAGAGAGAGAGGATGGGGGTGCCAGGGCCTCCAGCCACTGCAAAAAAACTCCAGACTCATGTGCCCCCTTGTGCATCTGGCTAACGTGGGTCATAGAAAATAGAACCTGGGTCCTTTGGCTTTGCAGGCAAATACTTCACCTGCTAAGCCATCCCCTTCAGCCCAGGGATGCTTTTAATCTTATATAATTTGCAGAGAAAATCTGAAGAGAGCTTAACGACAATTGATTTTCTCACATAAAGAGATGTTCTAAGACTCTAGGAGCTCATGAGTGTTGACTAACAGACAAGCTGGAGTTTGGTAGGTCTCTTTTGTGAAACTCTGTTTTCCTGTAGGTGTCCAAAATTATTCATAAATAATGTCACCAAGTGGCTTCTAAATTTGTATTTATTCCCAACATAGTTGGTTAATGGTTAAATGGGGTGCCATAAACTTGCTGGTTGTACCAATTTCTACATAAACAACAAGTTGTACTTTAATTTTCTGAGTTCTTTCAATGCATGTGCCTTTTGCTAGTAATTGAAGCACAGTGATGATTACTTGTAAGTAGTTCCAGCACAGTTTTACTCACTTCCCACTGAAGGTAATATAATATGTTATGTTATACCTTAGACTAACTTTACAGAAAATCTGTAGCTTCATAAGAATTTATCAGTACATTAAGGTGTAATGCTTAGTGATAACCTACCTTTTAGTTAATTAGCCTTTGCAATATGCAAACTATTACCATGAAGCTATGTGGGTTGTTATAAAACAAAATAGTATAGAAAGAGGAAAAGCTATGGAATACAAAGGAAACTTAAATCAATGATAAACTCTGTCCTTACAAGTTAAAAATACATTGTATACAAATCAATGCTAAGTGTTGGTATATGTAAATATTAAATGATTTATGCCTACATAATAATAAAATTGCCTAAATAATATAATAATCTATCTACATTTCAACTATCTTATTATATTATAATAATAATAATACTTCTATCATATTTTAATAAGAATTTCATACACTTGAAATCCCAAAATCTATTTAGAAATCTGTTGTTATTGTAGTGATATATTTCATTTTGATTCATTATTGCTATGAAATAGACAATTATTAATCACTGCATTCTTACTGAAACATTGTAATCCAAGCCATGAAAGGATTTCAGTGATATGATACACATATGTTAGATATTATTTTTTTCTATTCATTTATTTGAATGAAAGAGAGAAATAGGCAGATAGAAAGAGAGCGAGTATAGGGGTCATTTGTAGCCCACACAGGTTATACACTTTTATCCCCTCATCCCTGCTGGTATTCACTGTGGGCTGATGAAGGTCTCAGCCAAAGTCTATGGGGTAATGAGGAACCAAACCTGAGGTTACTCCTACCCACTCTGTGGCTGTTAAAATCTTTATGCCCTGATTTAGTGTTGAGTTCTCTGTAGCATCTGAAATTCTGCTTTGATGGGTTTTAATTGATCATCATATCTGTCAAGATCGTCTAGTAGCTGGTGGTCATAACAGCAGTAAGTACAGTATTCAGGATGCCTCTTCCTCTACAATTTCTCCTGGGCCCCTGCAGATGGGATAAAAGTGGTATATCTCCAGTGTGTAGTGAGCAGTTAGCTATGTCTTTGTCTTATTGATGGATCTTGGTTCTCCTATAGTTTCTCTGCCTTCTGTAAAGAAAAACAGATTTACCAAAAAAAAAAAAAATAAGAGCAGCAGGAGTTGGTGGGGGTGTATGCATAGTTATTTCAGAGACTTTTGAGTGCACACACCCACTCTTATTCTCCAGAGAGTAGTGGGGGCATCTCTCTGATGTCTGTGAGTTTCCTAACCATGGAATTCTGACTTGGTTTCCATTACCAGATATGAGTTATCTCCCACTGAGTAGGCCTCATATCATGAATACAGGTTAAATAATTTTTTTTTGCTATTTTATTTTTTATTTATTTATTTTTTTAATGTTTTTATTAGCATTTTCCATGATTATTAAAAAAAATCCCATGGTAATTCCCTACCTCCCCACCTCCCACGCTTTCCACTTTGAAATTCCATTCTCCATCATATTACCTCCCCATCACAATCATTATACTTACATATATACAATATCAACCTATTAAGTACCCTCCTCCCTTCCTTTCTCTTCCCTTTATGTCTCCTTTTTACCTTACTGGCCTCTGCTACTAAGTATATTCATTCTCACGCAGAAGCCCAATCATCTGTAGCTAGGATCCACATATGAGAGAGAACATGTGGCGCTTGGCTTTCTGGGCCTGGGTTACCTCACTTAGTATAATACTTTCCAGGTCCATCCATTTTTCTGCAAATTTCATAACTTCATTTTTCTTTACTGCTGAGTAGAACTCCATTGTATAAATGTGCCACATCTTCATTATCCACTCATCTGTTGAGGGACATTTAGGCTGGTTCCATTTCCCAGCTATTATAAATTGAGCAGCAATAAACATGGTTGAGCATGTACTTCTAAGGAAATGAGATGAGTCCTTTGGATATATGCCTAGGAGTGCTATAGCTGGGTCATATGGTAGATCAATCTCTAGCTGCTTTAGGAACCTCCACACTGTTTTCCACAATGGCTGGACCAGATTGCATTCCCAAAAGCAGTGTAGCAGGGTTCCTTTTTATACAGATCCCCGCCAACATTAATGATCATTTGTTTTCATGATGGTGGCCAATCTGACAGGAGTGAGATGGAATCTCAATGTAGTTTTAATCTGCATTTCCCTGATGACTAGTGACGTAGAACATTTTTTTAGATGCTTATATGCCATTTGTATTTCTTCCTTTGAGAACTCTCTATCTAGCTCCATAGCCCATTTTTTGATTGGCTTGTTTAATTCCTTAATATTTAACTTTTTGGGTTCTTTGTATATCCTAGATATTAATCCTCTATCAGATATATAGCTGGCGAAGATTTTTTCCCATTCTGTAGGTTGCCTATTTGCTTTTTTCACTGTGTTCTTTGCGGTGCAAAATCTTTGTAATTTCATTAGGTCTCAGCAGTTAATCTGTGGTTTTATTGCCTGAGCAATTGGGGTTGTATTCAGAAAGTCTTTGCCAAGACCAATATGTTGAAGCGTTTCCCCTACTTTTTCTTCTAGCAGTTTCAGAGTTTCCGGTCTGATGTTGAGGTCGTTAATCCATTTGGACTTAATTCGTGTGCATGGCGAGAGAGAAGAATCTATTTTCATCCTTCTGCAGATATATATCCAGTTTTCAAAACACCATTTGCTGAAGAGGCTGTCTCTTCTCCAATGAGTATTTTTGGCATTTTTATCGAATATCAGGTGGCTATAGCTACTTGGGCTTACATCTGGGTCCTCTATTCTGTTCCACTGATCTACATGTCTGTTTTTGTGCCAGTACCATGCTGTTTTTGTTACTATGGCTCTGTAGTATAGGCTAAAATCGGGTATGGTGATACCACCAGCCTCTTTTTTGTTGTTCAGTATTATTTTAGATTTCGAGGTTTTTTTGTGATTCCAAATGAATTTTTGGATTGTTTTTTCTATTTCCATAAAGAAAACCTTTTGGAATTTTGATAGGGATTGCATTAAATGTGTAGATTGCTTTAGGGAAGATTTCCATTTTCACAATATTGATTCTTCCAATCCAGGAACAAGGGATGTTTCTCCACTTTCTAGTGTCTTCTGCAATTTCTCACTTGAGAGTTTTAAAGTTCTCATTGTAGAGATTCTTTACTTCCTTGGTTAGGTTTATTCCAAGGTACTTTATTTTTTTTGATGCAATTGTGAATGGGAGTGATTATCTGATTTCATCCTCTGTGTGTTTGTTGTTAGCATATATGAAGGCTACAGATTTCTGTGTATTTATTTTGTATCCTGCTACATTGCTGTAGGTTTTGATCAGCTCTAACAGCTTGCTAGTAGAGTCTTTAGGGTCCTTTATGTATAGAATCATGTCATCTGCAAATAATGATAACTTGATCTCTTCCTTTCCAATTTGTATCCCTTTTATGTGTGTCTCTTGCCTTATTGCTATGGCTAAGACTTCCAAAACTATATTAAATAAAAGTGGGGACAGTGGACACCCTTGTCTTGTTCCTGATTTTAGTGGGAAAGCTTCCAGTTTTTCCCCATCTAGTAATATGTTGGCTGTATGCTTGTCATAAATAGCCTTTATTATATTGAGATATGTTCCTTCTATTCCCAGCATCTGTAGGAATTTTATCATGAAGGGATGTTGGATTTTGTCAAATGCTTTCTCTGTGTCTAATGAGATGATCATGTGATTTTTGTCCTTCAACCCATTTATGTAATGTATTACATTTATAGATTTGTGTATGTTGAACCATCCCTGCATCTCTGGGATAAAGCCTACTTGGTCAGAGTGAATCATCTTTTTGATATACTCTTGTATTATGTTTGCCAATATTTTGTTGAGAATTTTTGCATCTATGTTCATGAGGGAGATTGGTCTGTAATTTTCTTTTTTTGTTCTATCTTTGCCTGGTTTTGGTATCAGGGTGATGCTGGCCTCATAGAAGGAGTTTGGTAGAATTCCTTTATTTTCTATTTCCTGGAAAAGCTTAAGAAGCAATGGTGTTAGCTCTTCCTTAAAAGTCTGGTAAAATTCAGCAGTGAATCCATCCGGGCCTGTGCTTTTTTAGTTGGGAGATTATTGATAACTGTTCGGATCTCCATGTTTGTTATAGGTCTATTTAAGTGATTAATCTCATTTTGATTTAATTTAGGTAGGTCATATAGATCAAGGAAATCATCCATTTCTTTCAGATTTTCATACTTTGTGGAGTATATGCTTTTATAGTATGTCCCTATGATTTTTTGAATTTCTCTGGCATCTGTTGTGATGTTACCTTGTTCATCTCTGATTTTATTAATTTGTGTCTCTTCTCTCTTTCTTTTGGTCAGATATGCTAAGGGTTTATCAATCTTGTTTATCCTTTCAAAGAACCAACTCTTTGTTTCATTAATTCTTTGGATTGTTCTTTTTGTTTCTATCTCATTAATTTCTGCCCTAATCTTTATTATTTGTTCCCATCTACTGACTTTTGTTTTGCCTTGTTCTTCTTTTTTCAAGGCTTTAAGGCAAAGCATTAGGTCGTTTACTTGTGACCTTTCTAATTTCTTAATATAGGCACTTAAGGCTATAAATTTATCTCTGAACTGCCTTCATTGTGTCCCAGAGATTTTGGCATGTTGTGTTCTCATTGTCATTTGACTCTATAAATTTTTTGATTTCCTTTTTGATTTCCTCATTGACCCATTCATCATTTAGTATTGTATTGTTTAATTTCCATGATTTTGTGTATGCTCTATAGCCTTTCTTGCTACTGAGTTGTAGTTTAATTACATTGTGGTCAGATAGAATGCAAGGAATTATTTCAATTTTCCTGAATTTGTTAAGATTTGCTTTGTGTCCTAATATATGCTCTATTTTAGAGAATGTTCCATGTGCTGCTGAAAAGAATGTATATTCTGCAGCCTTTGGATGAAATGTCCTGTATATATCTGTTAAGTCCATTCCTACTATGAACTCATTTAGTCCAGATGCCTCTCTGTTAATTTTTTCCTGGGATGACCTGTCAATTGGTGAGAGTGGGGTGTTAAAGTCACCCACTACCACTGTCTTTGGTGTTATCTGTGACCTTAGTTCTAATAGTGTTTGTTTGATGAATTTGGGAGCCCCCATGTTAGGTGCATATATGTTTAGTATTGTAAGGTCCTCCTGTTGGAGTGTGCCCTTAATCCATATAAAGTGACCTTCCTTATCTTTCTTGACTAATGTTGGACTGAAGTCTACCTTGTCAGATATTAGCATAGCAACCCCTGCTTTTTTTCTAGGCCCATTTGCTTGAAACACCATCTTCCAACCTTTCACCCTAAGATAATGTCTATCATTTGTAGAAAGGTGAGTTTCTTGGAGACAACAAGTTGTAGGATCCTGCTTTTTAACCCAGTCTGCAAACCTATGTCTTTTTGTTGGGGCATTGAGGCCGTAGATATTAAGAGATATTATTGAAAGGTGTGTATTTATATTTGCTTTTTTTTTTTTTTTTTTTTTGTGGTTCCGGTTCTACCTGTGCTCTTTTAACAAGTATTTGAGTATTGCTTGTTTTTTCTAGGTTCCTTATATGTGTGGTTTTCCTTTTCTTCAGCATGGAGGATTCTATCAAGTATTTTCTGTAGAGTTGGTTTTGTCTTCAAGTACTCCTTTAACCTGCTTTTTTCATGGAATGCCCTTATTTCTCCATCTATTTGAATGGATAACTTTGCAGGATAAAGTAACCTTGGTTGACAGTTGTTATCTTTCAGAACTTGGAATATATTACTCCAAGCCCTTCTGGCTTTAAAAGTTTGTGTTGAATAATCTGCTATAATCCTGATGGGCTTACTTTTGTAGGTAACTTGATTTTTCTCTCTAACTGCTTTCAATATTTTTTTCTTTGGTGTGTGTATTTGGGAGTTTGATTATAATATGGCAAGGAGAGGTTCTTTCCATGTTTTGTCTGGCTGGGGTTCTAAAGGCTTCCTGTATCTGTATTGGCACCTCTTTCCTAATTTGGGGGAAATTTTCTTCTATGATTTTGTTGAAGACGCCTAGTATGCCTTTGGAGTGGACTTCTTCTCCTTCTACTATGCCCTGAATTCTAATATTTGATCTTTTCGTAGTGTCCCGAATATCTTGAAATTCCCACTCATACTTTTCTATAAGTTTGCTTTCTCTTTGTTGGCCTGTATTAGATCTGCCACCTGGTCTTCTAGCTTAGATATTCTATCCTCTCCTTCATCCATTCTACTGGTGAGATTTTCTACCGAGTTTTTTATTTCATTAACTGTGTTCTTCATTGCTAGTAATTCTGACTGGTTTTTCTTTATTATTTCTATTTCCTTATTTATGTCTTGTATTGCCTTCTTTATTTCATGAAATTGGTGTCCTGCATCTTCTTCGATTCCTTTGATTTCCTCTTTAAGTTCCTCTTTGACTCCTTTGATTTGTTCTCTGACTTCTTTGATCATAATTACAATCATTCTTTTGAAATCTTTCTCAGGCATTTCCTCTAACTCGTTCTCACTGGAGGTCATTTCTGATGCTTTAATACTTTTAGGTGGATTTATATTGTCTTGCTTTTTAGTGTTTCTTGTGTTATAATGTATATATTTTTGCATCTTGGATTAAGTTAATGCTTGGAATTTCTAGCTAGCTGGGTATTCTTAGCTGTATCAATTGGTTTTATGTTATATATTTTCAGGGTAGGAGCTTGAGGTGTTAGATGTGGCTCTTAAGACCCTGAGAGTATCTACAAAGGTGCTCCTAGGGGTTGAGTTTCCCTGCTATGGGGGTATTCAAGTAGGCTGAGTGGAATAAAATACAGGTAGATTTTAAAAGTTAGCTAAACAATGTACCCATTCAGTCAAAAACAGTCCCAAGTATGTATGCCAGAGTAGTTATTATAACAACCAGATCCTCTATCAACATAGAGGTTAAGATTTCTGGTCTGTTGAGGGATCCAAGTCAGCTTGTGACCAAATGAGACCCTTCCCTGGTGCAAACCCAGTTACCTTGGATGAGTTTGGTCTCAGTCAAGTTGCTGCCTGGGTCATCGGGCTGCTGTTGTAATTTCTGGAGCCGGGCACTGGCTCTTCCTGTGGGGCAAGCCAAGCCTGGCAATTGTGGCCCTGCAGATCAGCTCCCCCACTGGGTCTGTCAGCAGCTGAAGCTTCTGCCGCTCCTGGATCTGCTGCTGCTAGGGCCACTGTTACCGGTGCCGGAGCCACTGATGTTGCTGCCGAACTCTGCTTCTGCTTGGGTCAGGTTGGCGTGGCCGGGTCCCGGGCCGCTGCTCTGTTTGCCGGAGCTTGGCTCAGGCAGTGGGGGAGAGGAGGGAGCAGTAGCTGCTCCGGTTCTCTCGCTGCTCCATGTGTTCTTCGATCTCGTGGTCTGTTCCTCAATTGCTCACTGCCGCTCTCCCCTCACGTTTCCCAAGTTGCGGAGAGCGCGGTGTGAGGGAAAGCTCCCGCACCTGGCTATTCTTGCGGCTGGAGCCGAGCTTGGCGGCTTTCTAGTGCACCGCCGCCGAGGTTGGTGGAGCTGCTGCAGCCACTTTTGCCTGCATGTGCGGGCTCTGGATGTTCTAGATCTCTCCTACTTCTCCGCTGCTGCTTCAATTTCCTATACACCTCACTTTTTAGTAAAAGTGTATATTTTGCTGAGTTTTTTTGATCGTTTTCCCCCCCAGGCTGCTTTGACGTGGTACCTATGCTGCCATCTTAACCGGAAGTCTCCTTAAATAAATTTAAATCAACTACAATTACAGATGTGAAATTATTATATAATTTATTTATCCATAAGGGTTCTAATTTTATATTGAAGGTATAACATGAATATTGAGTTATTAAGTATATACTTCAAAGTCAAACAAATTTTGATTATTTGAAAAATTATCATACTATTGCCAAAATAAGTGCCCTGAAGAGCTCTAAATGTGTTCCTTATTGGTACATTTAAAAGCGATTTTAAAGGCAGGCTGGTGGCGCATGCCTTTAATCCCAGCACTTGAGAGTGAGAGGTAGGAGGAATGCCATGAGTTCAAGGCCAGCCTGAGACTCCATAGTAAATTCCAGGTCAGCCTGGACCACAGTGAGATCTTACCTTGAAAATCCAAACAAAAAAAAAAAAAATGTGATTTTAGAAGATAATTATTTTAACAATGAGTGGAAAGGATACACACACACATACACACACACACACACACACACACACATACACACATATACATGTATATATATGTATATATACATATATATATGTATATAGATATATATGTGTGTGTGTGTATATATATATATATATATTCTTTTGTATCAGAGTGTCATGATGTATTTCAAATCTATGACCCTCCTGCCAAAGATTACCAAGAGATGGAATTTGCTACTTGTCTCCTCTCTAGGCAATTTAATACTATTTTGAATGGAAGCATGCTTTGAATAGCATGACTATGATTCTCAGGTTGTTCCCCAATATTTTCATAAGATATACCAGCATAACATATGTAGAATAGAATAACATTAGAATAACATAACATCATAACCATAACATATGTAACATAACTTACCATATATATAAACATGCCTCAGTAGAGTATTATAAACTCAGCATAGCAAAGTTTCAATTTTATATCTTTTTCCCTGAGGTCTTTTTTGTTAATAATGGAGCATGTTTTTACTCAGTTACTTGTTATGATTATCATTATGAAACATTTCAGCAATAATAAACTTTGTTTTTTTTATTCTAGTATTTTTGTATATTTATGGACTATCTTCTGTCTTAAAATACAATGTTTAGCAATACAGTAAAGATGATTTTGCTATTATGTATTGTGGTTTTTGATGTTGTTGCTGTTGTACAGTCATTCATAATTTTTTTTTTCTTTTTGGTTTTTTGAGGTAGATTATTGCTCTAGCTCAGGTTGACCTGGAAATCACTATGTAGTTTCAGGGTGGTCTCAAAAGGCAATTCTCCTGCTTATGCCTCCCGAGTGCTGGGATTAAAGGCGTGTGCCAAAATGCCTGGTTAATTCTTTTTTTTTTTTTTTAATGTAAGTAAAAGTTGAATGTACCTCACAATATATAAGTATTGGATGGGACAGTACTTTTCTTCTTCTTCTTTTTTTTAAATTTATTATTTTTCTTTTCAGCAAATACAGGTAGTTTGGTACCATTGTTTAGGCTCATCCATGACCTACCCCCTCCCAATGGCCCCTCCTTGTTGATGTAAATGGGTCATGCATTGTGGAGTTAGCCCACAGTATTGGTACGATAAATGTCTCTGCATATCATGACCCAACATGTGACTCTGACATTTTTTCCACCCCCTCTTCCGCAAAATTTCCTTGAGCCATGTTGGGTTCATTTTTAGTCTGCTTCAGTGCTGAGGTGTTGGGGGCCTCTGAGGCTCTGGCCTTATGATTTGGTAGGAATTGATTTTTCTCTGAGTTGGTCTCCTTCCCCTTTGTGCTGATATCCTGTTCATCAAGAAAACAGCACCCTTGCTTGTTTCACCAATTTTCCTTAGTTTCAGCCAGATCCCTTTTGAGGTATGATGGGGTGGCTCTCTCCTTAGGATCTGCATCTATCTGAAAAAGAGAAGCAGATTCTCCAACGAAGAGTAAGCTAGCACCCAGAAAATTGAGATAACACTTACTTTTTTGATAGAGAGTTTAATAGGTGTAGGCCCTCGTGTACCCCATGATTGATGGTAGCTTGATATTGGAGAGTGGACTTATGTTTGGATATGGTTCTGACTTGTTTCCCAGCTCCAGCTATGGGTCCCGTACCACTGAGGGGATCAGTTAGCATAGAAGGGGACATTCCTTTTAAATGGTTTCATGAGATATTTGTTTTATATTCAGTTAACTTAAAATTAATACTCACCTACCTAGAATTATGAGAACATCTATCATTTACTTATTTAGTTGATTCTGATGTGAAGAGTGTGAATTACCTTAACCAGCATCACTAGCATCATCAGCATTGACTGTGAATATATTAAAATGCAAATATTGGCTGTTAGAGCTGTCTTAGCAGTTAAGGCACTTGCCTAAAAAAACAAGACTCAAGTTCAATTCCCGAAGACCCATGTAAATCAGATGCACAAATTGGAATTCATTTGGCAAGCCCATTCTCTCCATCTTCCTCTGTCTCTCACCCTTCCCTCTTTCTCTCTCTGAAATAAAGAAATAAAAGTTGTAAAACAAAATTTAAAGAAAAAATGCAAATGTTGACACCAGATTTTAACTCACTGAAGCAGAAACTCTGAAGTGTGGGAAAAACAATAGAACTACATAAACGATTCTTTTTGAGAAAGTTTGTGTGTGTGAGAGAGAGAGAGAAAGGTGTGCATATGCATGTGTGTATACATATGTACAGAGACCCTAGCCTGATTTTGGATATCTTCCTCAAAAGCTATACATGTTTTTTTTTTTTTTTTTTGAGACCTGGTGTCTCACTACATCTTGAGATCACCTATTGTTTATTAGGCTAGTCTAGTTAGCCAGTGATCCTTGGTCATTCCCTATTTCCACCTTTTGGGTATTGGGATTAATGGTATGTGCTTGGACTCAGCTTTAACATCTACAAATCTATAATTATTATTAATATTTAACTATAATTACATAATACAATTATGTAATTAAGTAATCTACAAATCAAAACTCAGATTCTCATGCTGGCATGAAAAAGACTTTGACCATCGACCCATCTCCCCAACCTACAGAAATAATTATTAAACATGTTTATATCAAGAACTGCTAGTCTAGGGCAAATATTGTCTTGTCACAATCTGCTCTAAAGTAGAGATTTTCATAATCATCAGGGCCTGAAGAACCTACAGAATGAACTACATATATATACAATACTGTACAATTTGAGACAGAATTTAATGTTTAATGAAGGATATACAGTCTGAAAGGAAGAAGAAACTGAACTGCACCTGAGAAATGCTTAATGGTGACAGAAACTAAAGCACTTAATTAAAAGACTGGATCACATATTGAAAGATAATGTAGTCAAAGAGAATGTTCAGGAAGAACTGGTATAAGAAAAATAAGGGATATCAGACAGCTTCAGGTTCACTGAGATGAACTTCCATACCAGGCACAGTTATGGAGGAAGGGATATTTATTGAAGCCTACAGATCAAGGGGGAGTTCCATAATGCCCAAAGGAGATGGCCTGCCTTCACAGGTCCAAGCTGAGAGACAGGGAAGCACAAGCCTTATGCCACATAGCACAGCACACTTCAGGGACGCCATCTAGGCACACTTTGTATATCTTTAGATTGAAATCTGGCACCCATCACCACTCTTTAAGATCCACCTAGTGACACTGCCTCCAGCCAGGTGGCTGCAGATGGAAACTACAAACAAATAAAAAACTGAATACATTGGGGGCCATCTATTCAAATCACCACAAATGGGTATAAACAAAATAAGGAACAGAAGAAAATATATGTTCTTTGTTTGGAGAATTAAAAAAAAAAAAGAATGAAGCTCATTATAAAAAGAAATGGGCATCTGAAATAGACTTGATTTATGGCTTGAAGCTTGTTCCCAATTCACAGAAAACATAAACATACTGGGGATTACAGTTGAAGTTCTTGAACTAGAGAGGACTTTGGAGATCAAAGCATTTGGGCAATTAAGTATATTAAAAAAAGGGCCCCCAGTGTAAATGGGGGCAGGAACAAGGGAAAGGAGGGTACCAACACATGATGTATCCATACTTAGTATGTCCATAATTAAAAGAAATTTTAAAATATATCCATTGTTATTATATAGAAGGATTTATAAGATAAAGTATATTTAGACAGGTTGAATAATTAAAACTTCCATTTAGTCCTGGTCTAAGGAAGAAAAAACAAAATGAGACCTTGAGCAAAATAGAAGACTTGAATGGGAAGAAAGAATGGAAAGCACCAGAAAGAGGCCTGGGAGGCTCTCTAAAAGTTAAGTGAGCCTCTCGAGGACTCAAAAATATGAATAAAGAATGTGTCAGGTAGGAGAGATTGCTTAGTGGTTAAGGCACTTTTCTGTGAAGGTTAAGTACCCAGGTTTTATTCACCAGCACTCACCTAAGCCAGATATACAAGGTAGCACATGCATATGGAGATCGTTTGCAGTGGATAGAGGCCCTGGTGTGCCCATTCTCTCTCTCTAGCTTCCCTCCCACTCTCAAAATAAATAAAAAACTTAAAAAAAAAATAAAGAATGTTTCTATTCATTTAAACACAAGGTTCAGGGTATTTATGTGAGGAAATTCTCACTTTTTTGTATTTTTTGCTGTGGGGAGGGCTGGAGGATGAGGAGATAGGAACATGAAACTTGAATGTGGGAGAATGTTCAAAATTAAAAGGAATATATCTCTTTGGCACTTATTCATAAGAACGTGTTTCACAACTGGAACTCTGTCCATATAGGATTGAGTAATTTATCAACACCTTCGTACAACAACTACCTGTGGCACTGATATTGCTTCATGTCTTCATGTTGCTTAAGTCTCACATGTTTACTGTTGTAGTTACCTTCACATTGCTGCAACAAATACCCAAGGAAGAGCAGATAATAAAAGGAAAACATTTCTGTTAGCTGACTATGTCAATGTGAAACTTTATGATGACACGGGAAAGCATGGTGTGAGCAGAGGCTGGTCATCACTTCTACTATAGCCAGTGGAGAGCAGCATCAAGAATGGGAGCCACTGAACACTGGCAAGCTAGTGGCAAAAATACTCCTCAATATTTACCATTTCTTTGTGGTGAGAATATTTCAAATCCTTTCTTTTAATTGTTTTGAAAGTCAAAAATGCATCATTATTAACTATACTGATTATGCTAGACAGTATATGATCAGAACTTATTCCACCTGCTTAACTGAAACTTTGTACCCTTTGACCAACATATTCCAGTCCTAAACCTTGCCCCCAACCTCTGGTTATCATCATTCTACATGCCGGGCATGGTAGCACACACCTTTAATCCCAGCACTCTGGAGGCAGACTTAGGAGGATCACTGTGAATTCAAGACCATCTTGAGACTACAGAGTGAATTCCAGGTCAGCCAGGGCTAAAGTGAGACCCTCTCTCAAAAACAAAAGCAAAACAAAAAAAAAAAAATTTCAAGTAAAAATAAAATTAAAAATTAAAAAAAAAAATACTCCTCAAGGTCCATCCCCAGAAGTACGCCTCCTCCAGCAAGCCTTCACCTCCCAAGCTGCCTTCATGTGTGGACCAAACATTCAAAAACCTGAGTTTATGGGGAATATTCTGCATTTCATATGCCTGGACCTCTCTGTCCCTTCTTTTCCATCCTATCTATGTTTTATCCAGGCCCACCATGCCATGTGGGTGCCTGCTTTTTCCTTCCATTGATTCTGTACTTCCTTAAAAAAATATAACAATTTAATAATTATCCTCAGCTTGGTTGCCAAAGTCTTTGCTAAATGCAGACAGAGACGAAAGGTTTGGGGTTCAAGGACTTTTCTGAACACTTTGTACCCCACTTCAATACCACCACATTTACTCAAAATAATGTAGAAAGAAAAGTGTTTACAGCAAAAGGCAAGATATTTCAAGATGTTATATTGATATATTTATCAAAATTCACAGGGTTTTTAAATTTTAAGAAATTAAAAATAAGTAAAGGTAAGTTTCTAACACAAAAATTCTGTGCTGAATATGACATCATGAGAAAAATGAGTTGAGGTTTTCCCAGTGACTGATCATGTTGGTGACAGAACTGATGATGTCTGTATTTTGTATTACTGATTTCCTGGGTAGCATGATTCTGACTTGTAAGTTAAACATAATAGGAAAAATAAATCTTCAATTTTGCTAAGTTATTGCGCATAGCTTACCTTTCTTGAATAAAAATGTTCATATTTTCTTTAAGTTGGTAGTTTTAAAGGAGTTCAACAAAGATGGAAAAGAGACAGAGATCTCAAGCTGTTTGACTTTAGAAATTTGGCAGAATGCCAGGCATGGTGGTGGCACACTCCTCTAATCCCAGCACTCAGGAGGCAGAGGTAGGGGGAGCTCTGTGAGTTCAAGGTAACCCTGAGACTACATGGTGAATTCTGGGTCAGCCTGTGCTACAAAGCAAGAAAGCAATACCTTACCTTGATAAACAAGAAGAGAGAGAGAGAGAGAGAGAGAGAGAGAGAGAGAGAGAGACAGAGAGAGAGAGAGAGAGAGAGAGAAAGAAATACTTTATATGAATAAAAAATGTTGGATGAGGATTCAAAACATTTGTCTCTAGCTCTATTCAGGCTCCTATAATGCTGCCTCAGAGGACATAAAACAAAGAAGGACCTGGCTTAACCAACTGAATCCTTTGAAACGTTAGCGGGCAAGCAGTGAGAATTGCGGTGACCCCTGTACATATCCAAACCGCTCACTCTCCCCTGCAGCCCTCCATCAGTGTCATTTCTATGAAACCAACAGAATTCTCAGCATTGATATGTAAATGAATAGACCAACAGTATCCATACTATTTCATTTTCTATGTGCTTTGCAATCCAGAATTTTGAAAAGCTTCCAGTAATTTAATACATCAAAATGTTCAAGAAATTCCACTGAAAACGAGTTTCACATATCCCAGTTTGCAAAGACCTTGACACATTCTTGATGATATTTTTTTTGTTTTTGTTGGTTAAATACTCTGATGTTTTAATTTAAAAACTTAATGAATGGGCTGGAGAGATGGCTTAGCGATTAAGCACTTGCCTGTGAAGCCTAAGGACCTCAGTTTGGTTTGATGCTCGATTCCCCAGGATCCATGTTAGCCAGATGCACAAGGGGGCACACCATCTGGAGTTCGTTTGCAGTGGCTGGAAACCCTGGCACACCCTTTCTCTCTCTCTCTCTCCCTATTTTTCTCTCTGTCTGTTGCTCTCAAATAAATAAATAAAAATAAAAATAAAAAAACTTAATGAATGAATGGCTAGGCTGAATGAAATGATGACAATCTTTGCTTCCTTTATACCACATGGAAGGCACAGTTGGCATGTGAAGCCATAGCAACACAGAGAACAGTCTGCCCTATTTTGTGAGTTGAAAATACTACTAAGTAGAGCAATTAATTTGCCTCTCCAATCCAAACTACCTTCCCTACATACAGGCTTGCTGTACTCTTCTGAGAGGAATGAAGATGGATATAGCTTATGATAATTGACCTTAGGAGAGGAAACTGGAAGCAAAATAAATTTCCCACACACTCACCCACCTATAACATTCAACTTTTTTTCATCTTTTCCTTCTCTTAATTCTTCAAGAAATCACAAAACTCAGGATAGGCAGACATTTTTATTATCTATGCAAATTGCCATCTGCTGGAGGCCTATTTTGCAAACCCGTAGGGCCTGAACAAAAGACAGACTGATTTAGTAAATGTAACACTTAGCTGTACTGTTTGTTCACTCAAGTGCCAGACTTATCTTAGGTGTCTTAAGATGACTATTTCTAAAAGAAAGACATGGGAAATAGTTCAAAAGAGAGAAAAAAAATAGTTCAAAAGTTCCTCATTTTGAGGAACTGTGGGTAATTAACTTATGAACATCAGGGGGACAAGTGAAACCACAGCACTCACAGATCTCCACATTACCAATGAAAAGTCCATCTAAATTCTTAGGATTATGTTACATGAAGGCTTTATTACTTAGCCATCAAGATCTGCCAAATGAAGCTTTCTAGGCCCTATTATATACTTTTTAGAAATCAGTACTCTAGAACAAAATGTTGTTTCTGGATTGGTAGATTTTTTTTTTTCCACTTACCACTTTAAAAGTATTTGTTTCTAATGATTAGAACACATACAATAACTATGAATGGTGACCAAATGCCATCAATTGAAGAAGTAGTTATTGCAACTCTCCCTTAAGAAGTACACACCCAAGCAGAGCAGAGCTTGGTAGCACACACCTTCAGTCCCAACACTCAGAAGGCAGAGGTAGGAGGATCACCTTGAGTTCAAGACCAGCCCAGGACTACAGATATGAATTCCAAGTCAGCCTGGGTTAACATGAGACCCTAGCTCAGGGGAAAAAAAAAAGAAAAGAAAAAAACTTCCCATCTGTCTTCTATGCTTAAATCTACATTAAAACTTTCCTTAATTAAGTCAAACTTTTGATTCATCTTGAAAAAAGGAGGCATTTGTTAATGCAAAGGAATCTACGATTCAAAGAAATACATAGTCCCACTCATGTATGGTGTTGTTACATGTTCACACTGCCCCAAACTGCAAGCCACGAACTCACTACTCAAATCGGAGAGTACAGTTATCTCCTGGAACACAGGATTAGAATAATAGGTTCCTACACTTAACCATGCAAAAGCCAGAAAAAAGTCAACTGTCTCTTCTAGTGTATAAACAACTGATCAAGACTATGAGGCTAGGAGGTCATTGTTTAGCTCTCCAAGTACCTCTACCCCATGGAGTGCAGCCCAAGTAAGGTTTTGTAAGGTAAATGGCCAGCAGCCATATGCACTCTTCAACATTATCTAGAGACTCAGAGGAATTCCACCCAGATAAGATCTGCAATAATATATGAGTGCATGTAACAGATATGTAGAATGAATGTGTTGTAAACATCAGAATACCTCTGAAGTAGACAGTGCATTTTCATATTTTGGTTAACATGGAGAAATGGTAGAACTGAAAGTTTCTCTGTGCTTTGGTATGCATACTGAAAATGTTTTTATATGTTGTCCCTTAAGCTGAAAAGAAAGTAGTAACAGATGGAAACCATTAATGAAAATTTAATGAACCTTGTACTTGTGAATATCTTGTCCAGGAAGGACAAAGGCCATGGAGGTGCATTAGTTTGTTAGTGGTATTAAACTAATGAGTGAGAACCTGAATGACTTAAACAATAGAAATTGTCTCTCGGGTCTGAAGTCTAGAACTCTCAAACGAAAGCACTGATAGAATTGGTTCTACCTGAGGACTGAGGGAAATCTTTGTCCCATTGTTTTCCTGGTATCTGGGGGTTGAAGACAAATGGATTCTGCTTTGTCACTTCTTCACCATCTTCATGCAACTATGTCTCTCTATGGGTTCCCATGAAAACATTTACTTTTCCAGATCTGACCTATTTCATTAGGGTCACAGCATAATGCACCATGATTTCTTTTAACTCACTCTCCTGAAACTACTCATTTTGAGGAACTGTGGGTAATTAACTTATGAACATCAGGGGGACAAGTGAAACCACAGCACTCACAGATCTCCACATTACCAATGAAAAGTCCATCTAAATTCTTAGGATTATGTTACATGAAGGCTTTATTACTTAGCCATCAAGATCTGCCAAATGAAGCTTAACACTCTCACAATTCTTATCATCAGTTCATGCTTTAAATTTATCATTAGTAAGAAGAAAAATAAAATATACTGTTAATATATACATTGTCATCATTGAGCAAATCCATTATACCATGAGAAAATGAATACATTAAATTAACTAAACAATATTAAGTGTGTGAAATGCAGTCAAAGTACTTTGCTTCTTCATCTGATATCAGTTGTTACTAAAAATAGTGGGTGCTGATCTCATGTACCTATCACATATCAAGCTTTTCTCTTAGTCATGCTGAAATATCAATCACTGAGATATTCAGTATAAAACAATATCTGGTAGTTTGTTTAGATTCTCACAGTAGGTACCAATTATAGGTATATAGAAAAAATATTCAGACATAACCATGATATTGAACAATTATTTCAGTGCTCCAATATCTATAAGTAAATAGTATTTATAAAATAGATACCTACTTATGGATTCAGACTTTCTAACTGTAAATAATCCTTTTATTACTATTTCTGAATGCCATAGAACCTTTAAAAACCTTTCATGTTCAAGACAGTCCTTATTTTTTTTAATTGAAAATGTCCAAATTTCTATGGCTTCCAAGTGAAATCCTAAGGTGCATTAGAAAAGAAAACTACCGGCCTATTTCCCTGATGAACTTGGATGCAAAGACCCTCAACAAAATCCTCACAAACTGAATCCAACAACACATCAAAAGCATTATCTACCTTGATCAAGTGGGATTCATCGAAGGAATGCAGATGTGCTTCAACATAAGGAAATCTGTCAATGTAATACAACACATAAACAAGGTTAAAAACAAAAACTGCATGATCATTTTGATGCAGAAAAGTCCTTTGACAAAATACAACGTCACTTCATGATCAAAACATTGGAGAGAATTGGCATGATTGGTTCATATCGTAACATAATATAGGAAGCATACAAAGCTCCCAAGACCAAAATAATATTTAATGGAGAGAGACTGGAGGAATACCCATTGAGATCAGGAACAAGACAGGGGTGTCCACTCTCATCTCTGCTATTCAATATAGTACTGGAAGTCCTAGCTCAAGGAATAAGACAAGAGAAATAGATAAAAGGGATAAAATTTGGAAAGGAATTAGTTAGGTTAGGTCTATTCACTGATGACATGATTCTATGTGTAAGAGACCCAAGAGACTCCATCCCAAAACCCCTGAAAGTGATTAACTCCTATAGTAAAGTAACAGGATACAAAATCAATGCACAAAAATCACTAGCCTTTCTATATGCAAATGACAAAGATACAGAGAAAGAAATAAGGGACATGGTCCCATTTGCAATAGCAACAAAAATAAAATAAAATAGAATACCTTGGAATAATGTTAACCAAGGAAGTGAAAGATCTATACAATCAAAACATAAAAACACTCAAAAAAGAAATTGAGGAGGGCTTGAGAAAATGGAAAGACCTCCCATGCTCCTGGACAGGCAGAATTAGCATTGTGAAGATAGCAATCCTACCAAAGGGAATATATATATTTAATGCAATTCCAATTAAAATCTCAACATTGTTCTTCACAGCAATAGAAAAAATTATCTCAAAGGTCATATGGAAAGGCAGAAGGCCTCAGATATCCAAGCATATCCTCAGCAAGAAAAATACCTCTGGAGGCACCACCATACCAGATCTAAAGCTATATTACAAAGCCATAGTAATAAAAACAACATAGTACTGGCATAAAAACAGGAGTATAGACCAATGGAACAGAATTGAGGACCCAGACTTTGGCCCAAGCAACTACAGCTACTTGATATTTGACAAAAGCCCTAACAATATAGGCTGGAAAAAAGACAGCATATTCAAGAAATGGTGCTGGACAAACTGGCATCAGATCTTGATAATAATTCATATTAAATTGTTCACTATACAGATCAAATTAACTGTGAAGTAAATGGACATCTATTATTTATATATAGGTTTGTAGGTAGCATTGTCTAGTAATTCACAGATGATCCCATGCCAGATTCTATACATGTTATATATTCACAGAGATCTATTTCACAAAGGGATCTATTTGAAGACTCAATTCATTTTTAGCAAGTGCTTTTTAACCTCTGTTACTCCTGTGTAGATGATAATTATTAGTCATAAAATATTAAAACCAGGGAAATGAGTATAATTTTAAGTTACTCCACAACAGTTCTCTGCAATAATACTTAAGCTACTACTAAATATGGCTTTTAAATTATTTGTATTTTTTAAATATGAAAACATGGTATTAATACTATTAAATTGAGAATTTCTAACTGCTGTCACATCAAGATCAAATTTAAGAAAACTTCAACTACACCCTTGTGATGTACTTCACAAGGACATTCCCTTTTCAACTTTATCCTAGGAGTTAATTTTAACCAAATATGCCTCTAAGTCCTTCTAGGATTTAAATTTTATTTCTGTGCTGGCATAATCATCAGAAAGCAATAAACAAATTAATGCAAGTGATTTCAAGTTTAATGCAAATTAACTCTCAAATCGCAGATCAAGAAAAATGTTGGCACAGTCAAGCCAAGGGAACTTTTCTACAGGAGCAGGGAGGAATGGGGATGGATTTCCGTACTAGAACATATCCAGTTATGGCTTAAAGAACATGAAACACAATTGGGCTAAACTATGTTTTGTATGACCCTTTTAAATCACCCTGAGTAAAAATCTCCACACACTGTCAGATTTATTTTTGGAGAATTTGTAGGACAGCATGAACATCCTATGACTTTTGTCCATTTATTTCCACATATATATATATAAAAGATGCTTAGAGGACATCTTTTCACTCTGCTAGATTATTTTGGGGGGAATATCTTTGATTCAAGAGCCCACATTCTGACAGAGATTAGCATGTGGACTTTAATTGTACATGTAACCCCTCAGTTCATTATTACCATGGGGTTAATGGGTAAATAAAAAAGTAGTGATGGTTTGTTTTAGCTTTTAATTTTCTTCCTGTACCTAACTATATCAAAAACAGTGTTTCAATTATATTGTTAAACTTTAACACTTGCATCATAACATTTTTCATCATGCACATCTTTTTAATGGTGAGTAGATAACTATTATAAACAATCCATCAATGCAAAAAAAGAGAGCAAATATGATAATTCAATAAGAATTCCCATCCATAAATCAACAGCATATATTGAACAAAATTCTAGGCATGTTTGTATGTCTGAAAAAGTTCATTTTCTCTAAATAAATCAGGCTACATATTCTGGGACTCTTCATATGGTCTCTTTAATGCAAGGTTGGAGACACTATGTATTCAAGAGTGAGAGACAAGTGTTTGTCTTTGGCTATGAAGTCCTCTGTAACATATCATTTCTGTTGACTTTATCAAAAACAGTACATCATAGAAATTTGTAAATTTAAAAGTGAAAGCCTAATATGTTTCTAAATATATTCAATTTTAAAACAATTAATTTGGTAACCCATGGTTTCTTAAGTAACTTATTTTTATTTTCAAACTTATTTGAAGATTTAAAAGAACAAATAAGACAAATAACAAATAAGACAATGCTATAGAGATATTTGTGTGTGTGTGTGTGTGTGTGTGTGTGTGTGTGTGTGTGTGTGTGCATGCACATTCCTATACATACAGACACATTTCATGGCATGTGTTTGGAGGTCAGAGGACAACTACAGTATGTCCATGCTCTACTCTGTATTCTGCCTTCTTTGAGACAGTATCTCTTGATGCTACTAGAAACAGACTGCCACACTGCAAATAAATGTATGACTAGCTGGTCTCAAGCCTCAGATTATACTGGCTCTGCCTCCCACTGTCTTAGGTGCACTGGTATCACACATATATGCATGTTTCTTACATTGGGATAATAGATGCATGTACCAACTTTGCATCTGGCTTTTTTTTTTTTTCTTTTTGGCATCTGCCTTTATATGATGATATGTGGTTGAACCCAGCTGGTAGACTTTGTGAGCAAATGCTTGTCATTGCTGAACCATTTCTCCAGTCATCTTTTTGAGATTTTTTTTCTTGCATTTTGTTTTCCTGTCTGTTACATCATGCATGTCTTCAAATCCTGCTCTTTTCACAGTCCTGCACACAGCAATATCTAGAATTATGCAAAGACTGCTTTCAAATATTCTATTTTCTCAGTTGTGCTTGTTTTCTAATGAAAAAGTAACAGTCCTTGCCAAGATAGATTCAACTGCATAGATATTATAGCCTGCCATAGTTAGCTTCATGTTTCTGGGATGAACCTCCAAACCAGACAAAGTTTGTGGGAAGAAAAGGTGTTGTTTGATGCTTACAGATCCAGGGAAAGTTCCATAATGGTGAAGGAAGTTGACCCAATTACCAAATCCACACACAGCAAAGACCACCACCAGTACCACAAGCAAGCACACTACAGGAACTTCAAGCAAAGCTCAAGCACTCTGCATTCCTTTCAATTGGAAATGCATACCCAGTAACACCTTAGGGTTAGACTCCAATGTCCATCTGCCCACATTGTCACCTCCTGCAGGCAGGTGGCTAGAGGTCTAAGTTACAAACTTGAATAAACTCCTGAATCAATTGGGAGGCATCTATTCAAAGTAACACATAGCCTATTTACCTAATATATGTTACAATAACTGCAAGATACAAATAAATGAACAATGCCCTAGAGTCTGTTCATGATGACATGGTCCTATTGGGACTCTTTACATATGGGGTGTCAGCAGTTTCTCATACCATTTGTCTGCTACAGAGTAAAGTCTCTAAGGGCCAATAACGCTTTGTGAGTGATCCCTGAACAATTCGACTCTCAGTCACAAAATTTCCTATCAAGAACTTCTTTGGCATACCCATCCAGATTTGTGTTGACTAACCAGCTTGACACAATGTGGCTTAGTTTCTTCTATTATGACTACTATGCACATATTATTTGCTATGCGTGGGAGGCTTAGCATACCAAGTGGAAACAATGCCATTTGTTTTTCTTAGGGGTTGGAAAAGGCAAACAGGCTCATCTCAAGCATGAGCACACATGGATGGGTAGTTGTGTCTCTGATGATTTTGTAAATTCCTCTGATGTTTTTCATGGATAAAGGGAAAGTGCTGCAGTCCATTTTTAATACCCATTGTATTAAGACATATACGGAACTTCTGTTTGAGGAGCAAACTTGTTGACCTGCTTTGAGGCTTAGAGAATTATATTGGGTTGATTTCTAATTATCATGCAGGTCTAAGAGGTAAATATTTGAGCTATATGTGTGTGAGTTTGTGGCTATGTGTTGACTTAAAAGGAGACAACAAGATACAATGTCAGTGCCAGGTGAGTTAATAGTTGAATATAAAATAAATATAAACTATTCAATTTTTTCAAAAACAAATAAAATTTATATTAACATTTGACATACTTTTTGAAGCCATTTTAATCCTTAGTTAATTTAAGGAACAGAAAGTTTAATAAATGAAAAAGAAAAAATATATATATTACAATATCAAATTTTCTATTTATACGGTCATGACCACCTACCTGGTCCTTACACATGGATTTATTCTAAAACTTCAGTTTTTTACCGGCAGGGAGATGAAAAGCCACTTCTGAAATGAGCATCCACTTGGACATGTAAATTGGATAAATAAAAGGTTTTCATAAATCCAATGAATAAGTTATTGGGAATATTTTGAAAATGAGAGAGGGTCTTAAGATAGGGTCCTGCATTCTGGGTCAGGCATTAATATAGAAAATGTTGGAGTGAATTTATAACACAAATGTCTAACTGAATTAAAAAAAAAATCAAGGGAGCTCTATTTTAAGAAAAATTAATTTTATAAGTATTTTAAACATATATGAATTTAAATGTGACACATCATTACATGCCTGCAAGTAATCTTCATTTGATTTCACCTGGTCATTTAAAAATGGAAGCTCACTATAACCCAGGAATTCAACATCTAGTTACATTTCCAATGCAGGTTGTTTACATGTGTATCAATAAACATGTAAGAATGGATGTTCAAAAGATGAGAGCAATTGATATAAAAACTCTAGTCATGAATATTATAATGGCTAATTAAATTGAATTATATTTGTTTAATACTACATATATAAATATATATGAAATTAAAATGCGTAATGTTAAAAAAAAGCATATATATCACACATCAAAACCATGATTGAAGGTGGAGATAAGGTAAATATATCAGAGTAAAAAAAAGTCCCTACTGCAAATGACTTTCTGGCCCAAGTATCAGTAGTACTATTATTTACAGACCATCTCTAGAAGACAATGAGAACACAAGTAAGCACATTTCAAAATAAATAAAGAAAGAAAGAAAGAAAGAAAGAAGAGATAACACAGATGATTTCAAATTTTAAATGCTCCTTTGTTCTGACGCAGACTTAATCATTTTCCCTGGCATGTATGAGGGAAGTTATTACTTTGTATACTGGGACTAATTTAATCAGAATCTAAAAAAAGTCATGTCAATCTAGTATGTTTTTAAATGTGTGTCACATAGTTCCTTTTAAATTCATGTATTTTTAATTTAAATTTGTATTTAATGAGGTTGGCTATATTTCCATATTTTAGTATCTACTCTTCTTTCATTTTTGAAATGTGTGCTGTGTTTTTTAACCAATCGAGTTTATAATTCACTTTTTTTAAAATATTTTTTTTGTTCATTTTTTATTTATTTATTTGAGAGCTACAGACACAGAGAGAAAGGCACATAGAGGGAGAGAGAGAGAATGGGCGTGCCAGGGCTTCCAGCCCCTGCAAACGAATTCCAGACGCGTGCACCCCCTTGTGCATCTGGCTAACGTGGGACCTGGGGAACCAAGCCTCGAACCGGGGTCCTTAGGCTTCACAGGCAAGCGCTTAACTGCTAAGCCATCTCTCCAGCCCTATAATTCACTTTTAATCATTTCCAGAAGTTCCTTTGACTTTACTTTTTAGATCCACTGAATAGATTTCTATAACATTTTGTTCCTTTATTATATCTTTATTTTACAAAGGTCTAATATATGGAGTTTTGATTGATTTCATTATCTGTTTTGTAGTTTATCAGGATCACAATACTAATTAATGTTATGTTAAGTTATGCCTAAGTAAATGAAAAAAAAAAGCAATTTATATGTGTAAGTTAAAAAGGAGATATAAAGGGAAGAGAAAGGAAGGAAGGAGGGTACTTACTAGGTTGTATATATGTAAGTAGAAGAATAGATTAACAGGGGTAAAAAGGCCCAAAGTGAGGTCAGGGGAGGAGATTGAGTAGAGGAAAAGTGGAGGGAAGGCTAATCAAAATCTAATAGGATGCAAATAAATCATATGGAATCCTCCGGTTTCTGACAATGGAACACTCAGGAGCCATAGATCGTTGTTAGAAAATTTTCAGTGCCAGGGATGATAACTTCCATTGAGTTGTTGGCAAGGGAGGTCCCTGATGTCCCCAAAACATTATAGGCCATTGCCGAGGCCCTTGGTTTCCCACCAGGAATAGATGGTAAGACCCTATTGCTGAAGACTCCACATACTTGGGCTGCAAGGCCACTGAGAAATCTTGCTGGAATTGAGCTGAAAACCTCCCCCATGTAAACCAGCTGACAGAAAGCTGGAAAAAGCCATTCTACATGTAGTTCAATGGGAGAAAGAGATACCACCACTGAAGACATGCAACAGTGGACACTGCAAGCCTTATATTTGGCCAGCCAGTCCAAGTGAGTCAATGGTTGCAATAGTGGCACGTCTGTCATGGTGAAAACCAACTGCCCTCCAATTAGACTGGAGGCCCACTCCATGGGGGAAAACATATCCCTGATACTGAAAACTTAAGACAGGGGTAGTCATGAGCTCTAGGGTTGTAACACCTGCAGATATCTGAAAAAATGTATATACTATCTTATCAAGCTTCAGAGTAAGCACTTCTCTTAATATTTATACCTTTATATTAATGCTACTCTCACTTTTTGTAGTGAATCTTCTCTTTGCAGATGTCAGTGACTTTGGGATGACTCAGAATGTATCATAGTGCTGGAAAGAAGTGACTGGAGTACTGAGTAACATCTTGTTCACAACTTCCAAGGCTCAGGGTCTAATGCAGAAGAGGCAGCAGAAAAAATGTAAGAGCCAAAAGAAGGGTAGGACTCCTTACAACGTGCTCCCTCCAGACATAAAATGGACTGGATATCCATGACCTCATAGTGCCTGACACTACCTACACAAGACCATCATAAGAGGAGGAAAAGACCATGACATCAAAATAAAAAAGAGACTGATTGAGATGGGGAGGGGATATGATGGAGAATAGAATTTCAAAGGGGAAAGTGGGGGAGGGGCAGAGGGTATTGCCATGGGATACCTTTTATAATCATGGAAAATGTTAATAAAAATTGAGAAGAAAAAAAGAAAACATTATAAGTATACCATTCATGCTTAATTTATATCTCTTCTGTCTTCTCCATTGATTCTCATATCATAGATAGATAGATAGATAGATAGATAGATAGATAGAGATATGGCATCTTAATATGATAATATGCATGCCTCTAAATTTTTTGCTTATTCATTTTAATAGGGTTTAATTTTATCATTATCTATATGGCATTGATAAATATAAAATTAAAGCTTTTTAAAAATGTGAAAAGCTAGAACATTTTCATACGGGGGGGGGTGTTTTATGAGATTGATACACTGCATACCCTACTAAGAATGTACCTACGGGGTGTTTTAGAAACTTATTTTCACATATGATTCATTCTTAGTCTAAATACAATTTCCTGACAGTGAAACAAATTGGAATTTTCATGGAGAAAACTGGACACAGGAAAACATGTATGAAAGAGGGTATGATATGCTTTTATAATAAAATATGGAATCCGTTTCCACTATGTCATGTAACATAAGTTTCCACCTGTCTGTCCAAAAGATCCCATTCAACACTTGTTTATTTTCTCAGTGGTCCAAGATTCAAAGTTCTATAGATATTCCTGGGATACAAAAGCAAAATGAGAATCCATTTGAAGGAATGCATCAGACCAGAGCCCTTCATTTACAATGTAGAAGCATCCAAAGATGACTTGTCCAAGCAGGAAAAGATTCTGACAAAGATGGTAGCAGGAAAAGGATCATGAAGTATAGTGTACTGGCAGCTCCTCCAGTGTGATTTTTCGAATAAGTTGTCTTTATGGATGCCCCACTTACAGCCAATAAAGGGAAGCAAATATTCCAATGAGAACTAATAGTTCAGGAAGTTTGGAGGGTGCCGTTATTATGTGCTGATAGAATTTCCAATATTATTTTTGCTTTCAACAATATAAGTCACATATTTCAATAAGATCATTACATTTGGTAAAAATCAAACAAGAGTTCCCAGATTAGCTGTCTTCAAGTGAAAAACACAGAGATATACCTCCAAGAAGACATCCTTTTACTCCCATGGAAGGCTGGTTAAGAACTCTGAATAGGACATTTACCAAAGGTTAAGGGGTCTAAAGTGAGAAAAGAAGAACCCAGCAATGAGACAGAATAATTTGCCTAGTAATAGACAGAAAATGTAAAAACCAAGGTAGGAATCAAGAGTTTAATTTATGTAATCTCAATAAGTATTCAAATATAATAAACATAAAATTGAAGGAGTAATTTAGGAATTGTTAATAGTATAGAAAGAAGTTATTCAACAAAATATCATATAATGACAAATTTATTTGAATAGTTATTGTGCCCTAAGTCTCATTTTTTTTCAAAAGAAATTATATTAGTAGATAATATGACATTTAAGATAGGAAGAACACATTGTCTGGTGAGGTGACTCTGTGGTTAATGTGCTTGTCACACAAGCATGAAAAGATGAGTTTGATTACCTGTCACTCAGGTAAACTTCCAGGTTTGTTGGTATGTTCCTATAATCACATCAGTGTGTAGGTAGGAAGCTGAAAATCCCTGGGACTCACTAGCTCCATAGTCTAGCATAATCAAGGAGCCTTGGGTTCAACGAGAGACCCAGTATCAAATAATAAGGTTAGGAATGATTGAGGAAGACACCCGACATCAATGCTATGAACTATGCACATGCATACATGTGTATTCATGAATACACATGCCCTCACACACATGCATATACATATACAAATATACCACATCCACATACATGCAAAATAGAATAGAGGAAAAACAAACATACTCTTCTCATGTGAAATAAAGAATGTCATATTAAGTGATTTTTTTAGAGAAGTATAAGCTGATTTAGCAATTACATTTCCATGTTGAGGTAGCACAAGTAATGAAAGATTCTATCTTGATCTTTTCCTAAATATGCCTGAATGTAGCTGTATGGGATCTAAACTTCCCCACTGCAGGCTTATTTCATTTTGTAAGACCTCATGTACTCTGTATCTACTTGTCAAATAGAAAAAGATAGTGTGGTAGAAGCACAGACACTGCTTGAAAGACTTAGCCATGAAGGGGCTGAATTAAAAAAAAAAAATCTGATATACCAAACTCATTCTTCTCCTCAGCATTTTCTGACCTTCATAGCTATTCCTGGAATTACCTGAAATTAAAGATTTGGTTATGAGCATTTAAATAAAAAGGAAATGGAAGTCAGAACTCATTTCTTGTAAGTAAGATGGACTAAATGTAAAGTTGGTAAAAAGTAAATTCTATTTTAGTTACAAAATAATTGTCTTTAACTTCAAATCACATTAAATATTGTTAGATACATCACTCCTGACTCTGAGTGTCTCTATGCTCATCCATCGTTCACTGGGCTCCCTTAATCCATGAGGAAAATAAAGCCAGTATCAGCAAGCCTGTTTTTGAATCCACTTCCTCTGAAGGTATTCTGAATTGGCCAGAAGATAAACACACATGGATTTATCCTTGGAAGATTTATTAGAAATTCTTTTAAAGGAAATCTTCCAAGACAGAGAAGAAAAGAGTGACCATAAAAATGTTATCCTCATCCTCATTCTCTGTGGATTTGCATGGCTAGAAGCTAAATTGGGACATCTTGGGTGCTTCAGTGACATTTTTAAGTCTACTTTCAAGAGATAAATTTGGTTCTGTGTATTTTTGAAGTGCATAGAAACCTAAATGCTATTTTTAAATCCAGCAACTATCTTAGAAAAGCTTTTGGAATTAGAAGCACTTTGATGGTGCCATCTAGTGAACAAGATACAGAAATCCATGTGGAATCTATTGTGCTTACAAAAAAGAGAGTTGCGTGTAGATTTTTCATCATGTAATCAATTTACTATCTCTGGTACCAAAGGTGTTTTATCACTTCAACTTTGCTGTGATATGAATTTAATAGCTTCGTAAAAGCCAAATAGTCATATAAGGGTGACTGTTATAAGATGGTAGATTGAGATTACTTTGTACAAAATTCAAGTAATGACATTGTATTCTTGAGAGAGATGTCTGAGATAAATAGGTCTGTTATACACATCTGCTTGCATTCCTTAATCATCGTAGACATGCAATCACTCAAAGACTGGGGGAATGGGAGAATAGGTTACAAGAGTTGCCTCACTTATCCTGAGAGTGAAACCTGTTAGGACTTTGTGGCAACTTTCTGTCTGTCTCTTAACAATAACAAGACTTAAAAATATTTTGAAAGGAAGGTATTAATGGTGACTTGATAAAAGAGCAAAAATAATAGCACATATCCACAGAATGATTAAAGGATAGCAGATACTTATTTTTAATGAATGATAATTCATTAAACTTACTGTTTTGAATTAGTACTTGGAATGTTTAAGTTATTTTTAATAAGGCTAGTAGGACAATGTTTCAGGCATGTTCAATGAGTTCTAAAACTAAACAAAGGCTCAGGGAATGAATATGAGCACTACTCTTAGTGCTGCCAAGAGAAGCTTCTCTATAGAGATGACAATAGACACTGAAGAGAGTCAAAACTCATCTCAGCAATTAATAATCTGTTGTTAAGAGCTCAACACTAGACAGCATATCTATCATACCCTCCAAGGCTCAGAGAATATTGCAGAAGAAGGGTGCAGAAGGTACATAAGAGCCATTGATGTAAAGAAATACTTTGGGGACCTGTCCTCCAAACTACATTCATGATCTGACAGTAATTACTGGGTATCAGGCCTGCACTGTTCTGCCCCCATCAACATTTTTACATAGAAAACTGTGAAGACCAAAAGGAATGAAACAAGGAAAAAGAACAACTACCTAGAATCAAGAAGGTCCTCAGGGCAGTGGTGATATAAGAGAGGTGACAGCTGTGGATGACAAATGGGAATATAAGCAATTTAAAGAATGTTCATACATTGAAGTTCTCAGTAAAAATTTAAAAAAATTAATGTTTAATTTTGTCTTCAGATTGGCTTATTTATCACACACAAACACACACACACACACACACACACACACAGATACCTATATAGAATGTATCTATATTCTGCTTTTTTTGTTATAACAGATTTTTAAATCATAACTTCTTATACATAAACACTAATTATTTACTAACTGGTAGATGGACATCTTAACATCAGTTTCTAACTGTTGCATTATTTTTTCACAATTTTTATTGACATCTTCCATGATTATAAAATTATCCCTTGGTAATACCCTCCCTCCCCCCCCCCACTTTCCCCTTTAAAATTTCATTCTCCATCATATCCCCTCCCCATCTCAGTCAATCTCCCTTTTATTTTGACGTCATGGTCTTCTCCTCCTCTTATGATGGTCTTGTGTAGGTAGTGTCAGGCCCTGTGAGGTCATGGATATTCAGACCATTTTATGTCTGGAGGGAGCACATTGTAAGGAGTCTTACCCTTCCTTTAGCGCTTACATTCTTTCCACCAACTTTTCTGCATTAGAACCTGAGCTTTGTTAGATGTGATCAAGCTATTGCTCAGTACTCCATTCACATCTTTCCAGTACCATGATACCTTCTGAGTTGTCCCATGGTCACTGCCTTCTGAAAAGAAAAGATTCTCTACCAAAAGTGAGACTACCCTTAATATAAGGGCATGACTATTTTTAATTTAATTTAATTTTTTCTCAATTTTTAAACATTTTCCATGATTATAAAAAATATCCCATGGTAATACCCTCCCTTTCCCTTTTTCCCCTTTGAAATTACATTCCCTATCATGTCTCCTCCCCATCTCAATAAGTCTCTCTTTTATTTCTTTCCCTACTCTTATGATGGTCTTGTATACCTTCTGAGTCGTCCTAAGGTCACTGCCATCTGAAAGAGAAGATTCTCTACCCAAAGTAGAGTGGCATTAATATAAGGGTATGAATATTAAGAAAAGTGCTTACTAGGCAGTTAGATAAGTATAGAATATACACTTATCCAGACATCAGCAGATGTTAAACCTCAAGGGATCATGACTACCACTATTTTAAGTTTTCAGTATTAAGGATATATTCCCTCCCTTGGAGCGGGCCTCCGCCCACTTGGAGGGCAGTTGGATTCCACCATGACTGATGTGCCACTATAGCACCCATTGGCTCATTTGGCCTGTCTGGACAATTTTAAGGCTTGCAGTGTCCACTGTTGAGTATCTTCACTGGTATCTCTTTCTCCCATTGAATTGCATGTAGAATGGCTTCTTCCAGCTTTCTGTCAGCTGGTTTACATGGGGAAGGTTATCAGCTCAGTTCCAGCAGGATTTCTCAGTGGCCTTGCAGCCCAAAAATGTGGAGACTTCAACAATAGGTTTCTTACAGCAATTCCTGGTGGGAAACCAAGGGCTCAGCAATGGCCTGTAATGTTTTGGGGGCATCAGGGACTTCCCTGGCCAACAACTCAATGGAAGTTATCTCATCCCTGGCACTGATAATTTTCTAGCAACAATCTATGGCTCCTGAGTGTTCCATTGTCCAAACAGGAGGATTCCATATGATTTATTTATATCCTCTTAGATTTTGATTAGCCCTCCCTCCCCCTTTTCTCTACTCAATCTCCTCCCCTGACCTCACCTTTGGCCTTTTCACCCCCGTTAATCTATTCTTTTACTTACATATATACAATACCCACCTATTAAGTACCCTCCTCCCTTCCTTTCTCTTCCCTTTGTATTGATATTTTAGCTTACTGGCCTCTGCTACTGAGTTCTTTTCCTTCTCACACAGAAGCCCAAACATCTGTAGCTAGTATCCACATATGAGAGAAAACATGTGACACTTGGCTTTCTGTGTTACCTCACTTAGTATAATACTTTCCAGATCCATCCAATTTTTTTTTTTTTTTTTTGGTTTTTTAAGGTAGGGTTTCACTCTAGCCCAGGCTGACCTGGAATTCACTATGGAGTCTCAGGGTGGCCTCGAACTCACAGCGATCCTCCTACCTCTGCCTCCCAAGTGCTGGGATTAAAGGCGTGCGCCACCACGCCTGGCCCATCCAATTTTTTTGCAAATTTCATAACTTCATTTTTCTTTACTGCTGAGTAGAACACCATTGTATAAATGTGCCACATCTTCATTATCCACTCATCAGTTGAGGGACATCTAGGCTGGTTCCATTTCCCAGCTATTATGAATTGAGTGGCAATAAACATGGTTGAGCACATACTTCTAAGGAAATGAAATGAGTCCTTAGGATATGCCTAGGAGTGCTATAGCTGGGTCATATGGTATATCAATTTTTAGCTGTTTTAGGAACCTCCACACTGATTTCCACAAGGGCTGGACCAGATGGCATTCCCACCAACAGTGTAGAAAGGTTCCTCTTTTTCCACAACCCCTTCAGCATTTATGATCATTTGTTTTCATGATAGTAGCCAATCCGACAGGAGTGAGATGGAATCTCAATGTAGTTTTAATCTGCAATTCCCTGAGAACATTTTATTAGATGCTTATATGCCATCTGTATTTCCTCCTTTGAGAAATCTCTATTTAGCTCCATGGCCCATTTTTTAATTGGCTTGTTTGATTTCATACTACTTAACATTTTGAGTTCTTTGTATATCCTAGATATTAATCCTCTATCAGATATATAGCTGGTGAAGATATTTTCCCATTCTGTAGGTTGCCTCATTGCTTTATTCACAGTGTCCTTTGCAGTACAAAATCTTTGTAATTTCATGAGGTCCCAGAGGTTAATCTGTGGTTTTATTGCCTGAGCAATTGGGGTTATATTCAGAAAGCCTTTGCTAAGACCAATATGTTGAAGGGTTTCCCCTACTTTTTCCTCTAGCAGTTTCAAAGTTTCCGGTCTGATGTTAAGGTCCTTAATCCATTTGGACTTAATTCTTGTACATAGAGAGAGAAAATAATCTATTTTCATCCTTCTACAGATACACATCCAGTTTTCCCAATATCATTTGCTGAAGAGGCTGTCTTTTCTCCAGTGAGTATTTTTGGCATTTTTATCGAATATTATGTGGCTATAGCTACCTGGACTTACATCTGGGTCCTCTATTCTGCTCCATTAATCTACATGTCTGGTTTTGTGCCAGTACCACGCTGTTTTTGTTACTATGGCTCTGTGGTATAGGTTAAAATCAGGTATGGTGATACCACCAGCCTTATTTGTGTTGCAAGTATAATTTTAGATATTGAAAGGGTTTTTTTTGTGTGTGTGTGTGATTCCAAATGAATTTTTGGATTTTTTTTTTCTACTTCCATGAAGAATGTCTTTGGAATTTTGATGGGGATTGCATTAAATGTGTAGATTGCTTTTGGCAAGATTGCTATTTTCACAATATTGATTCTTCTGATCCAGGAACAAGAAATGTTTTTCCACTTCCTAGTGTCTTCTGCAATTTCTTGCTTGTGTGTTTTAAAGTTTTCATTGTAGAGATCCTTTACTTCCTTGGTTAGGTTTATTCCAAGTACTTTATTTTCTTTGATGCAATTGTGGATAGGAATGATTCTCTGATTTCATCCTCTGTGTGTTTTTGTTAGCATATAGGAAGGCTAGTGATTTCTGTGTATTTATTTTTTATCCTGCTACATGGCTGTAGGTATTTATGAGCACTAACAGTTTGCTAGTAGAGTCTTTAGGGTCCTTTATGTATAGAATCATGTAATCTGCAAGTGATGATAACTTGATCACTTCCTTTCCAATTTCTATCCCTTTTATGTGTGTCTCTTGCCTTATTGCTATAGCTAAACTTCCAGCTCTATATTAAATAAAAGTGGGGACAGTGGACACACTTGTATTGTTCCTGATTTTAGTGAAAAATATTCCAGATTTTGCAATTTAATAATATGTTGGATGTAGGCATGTCATAAAAAGCCTTTATTATATTGAGATATGTTCCTTCTATTCCCAGTCTCTGTAGGACTTTGTATCATGAAGAGATGTTGGATGTTGTCAAATGCTTTCTCTACATCTAATGAGATGATCATGTGACTTTTGTCCATCAATCTATTTATATAATGTATTAAATTTATCAATTTGCATGTATTGAACCATCCCTGCATCTCTGGGATAAAGCCTACTTGGTCAGGGTGAATGATCTTTCTGATATATTCTTGTATTCTGTTTGCCAATATTTTGTGAGAATTTTTGCATCACTGTTCATGAAGGAGATTGGTCGGTAATTTTCTTTTTTTGTTCTATCTTTGTCTGGTTTTGGTATCAGGGGGATGCTGGTTTCATAGAAGGAGTTTGGTAGAATTCCTTCTTTTTCTATTTCATGGAAAAGCTTAAGAAGCAATGCTGTTAGCTCTTCCCTGAAGGTCTGGTAAAATTCAGTCGTGAATCATCTGGGCCTGGGCTTTTTTTACTTGGGAGATTTTTGATAACTCTTCAGATCTCCATGCTTGCTATAGGCCTGTTTAAGTGATTAATCTCATCTTGATTTAGTTTAGGTAGGTCATATAAATCAAGGACATTATACATTTCTTTCAGATTTTCATAGTTTGTGGAGAACATGCTTTATAGTATATCCCTATTATTTTTTGAATTTCTCTGGCATTTGTTGTGATGTTACATTTTTTTATCTCTAATTTTATTAATTTGTGTGTATTCTCTCTTTCTTTTGTTCAGATTTGCTCAGGGTTTATCAATCTTGTTTATCCTTTCAAGGAATCACCTCTTTGTTTCACTGATTCTTTGGATTGTGTTTTTTTTTTTTTTTTTTTTTTTTTTTTTTTTTTTTTTGGTTTCTCTTTCATTAATTTCTGCCGTAATCTTTATTATTTCTTTCCATCTGCTGATTTTGGGTTTGCCTTGTTCTTCTTTTTCCAAGGCTTTAAGGTGAAGCATTAGGTCATTTACTTGCAACATTTCTAATTTCTTTCTTTAAAAAAAAATAAAAATAAATTCTTATTCAGAAAATACAGGCAGTTTGGTATCATTATTAAGTTCATCCATGTCCTAGCCCCTCCCCATTGGCCCCTCCTTGTTGAGGTATATGGATCATTCTTTGTGGAGTTAGCCCACAGTTATTGGTATGATAAATGCCTCTGCATATCATGACCCAACATGTGGCTCTAACATTCTTTCTGCCCCCTCTTCTGCAAAATTTCCCTGAACCATGTTGGATTCATTGTTGGTCTGCTTCAGTGATGAGGTGTTGGGGGCCTGTAAGGCTCTGGTTTTCTGATTTGGTAGGAGTTGATTTTGCTCTGTGTTGGTCTCCTTCCCCCTTGTGCTGGTATCCTGTTCATCAGGAAAACAGCACCCTTGCTTGTTTCACCAATTTTCCTTAGTTTCAGCCAGGGCCCTTTTGAGGTATGATGGGTGGCTCTCTCCTTAGGATCAGCATCTATCTGAAAAAGAGAAGCAGATTCTCCAACAGAGTAAGTTAGCACCAGGACAAATGAGATTAACCCTTACTTTTTTTTTTTATGGAGAGAGTTTAATAGATGTAGGCCCTCTTGTAGCCCATGATTAATGGTAGCTTGATATTGGAGAGTGGGCTTAGGTTTGGGTATGGTTCTGACTTGTTTCCCAGCTCCAGCTATTGGTCCCCTACCACTGAGGGGATCAGTTAGCCAAATCAAGAGCAGTTGGTTCCCCCCCATGGCTGTATTCCACTATTGCACTTTTGTGGGCATCACAATAGGTTATTTGTTGCTAAGTATGTTAGACCATGAGTTGCTTGGTCAGATATTGGTCATTTTCCCCAGTCGCCCATGTAGCACCTTCTGGCACTAGACACGCTGACCATCTGAGGACTGACTCTCTCCTGGCTTCCAGCCATGCCATTCCATTTTTCCTGTCAGCTGCTTATGGTGTCTTCAGCAATAGGGTCTTACCACTAACCTTTTGTGGGTCATCAAGTACTCTGACAGAAATCTGTCATTCTTTTAGGTAACCTTGTAGGTTTCTTTGATCAAAAGATCACTGTGGATGCTAGCCCCATACTGGTACTGGGAGTTACAAGTCAGTGCCCACTAAGAAAATGAGGAAAAAGATAACTAATATACAAGATTTAGAGATGTGAGAGAGAGAGGGACATGGAGACGGAGGGAGGGAGAAAGATGTAGAAAATTTAGGTTAGACTTAATCTTACCCTCTCCAGTGTCTTGTGGTTCATGTGTTTCCTGTAAGGGTCTGGTGAAGGTTCAGCCATTTGTTCTGCCTTTTAGGATGTAGAATTTTATGGTACCTTTGCCGCTTGAGTCTAAATTAGTGTTTCCCACCCTTTTGTTGCCCTGCCCTCCCTCCCCATCCATCCTAGTGTCTAGTCTATGAGATGCTTGCTAGGCATGTAAGGTATCTTGGGTAGATTCAGGTTAGGTGCTGTAGATGAGTAAGACTATGTGACATTTTTTCTTTTTTCTGTGATTAGTTAAGTTCACTGAGTATGATGTGTTACAGATTCAACCATTTTTCCTCAAATTTCATTGTGTCATTTTTTTCTTACTGCTGTATAGAATTTAGTAATGTGTTGTTTCATTTCCAAGTATCTGTGCATGCTCTCTATCCTTTCTTGATATTGATTTGTATTTTGATTCCATTGTGGTCAGATAGAACACAAGGAATTATTTCAATTTTCCTGTATTTGTTAAGATTTGCTTTGTGTCCTAATACATGGTCTATTTTAGAGAATGTTCCATGTGCTGCTGAAAAGAATGTATATTCTGCAGCATTTGGATTAAATGTCCTGTATATATCTGTTAGGTCCATTCCTTCTGTGACCTCATTTAGTTCAGATGCCTCTTTGTTTATATTTTCCTGGGATGATCTGTCAACTGATGAGAGTGGGGTGTTGAACCCACCCACTACCACTGTGTTTGGTATTATCTATGACCTTAGTTCTAATAGCATTTGTTTGATGAATTTGGGAGTCACCATGTTAGGTGCATATATGTTTAGGATTGTAATGTCCTCCTGTTGGATGGTGCTTTTAATCAATATAAAGTGGCCTTCCTTATATTCTTAACTAATGTTGGACTGACATCTACCTTGTCAGATATTAGGATAGCAATCCCTGCTTGTTTTCTAGGTCCATTTCCATGAAACACTGTTTTCCAACCTTTCACCCTAAGATAGTGTCCATCCTTTGTAGATAGGTGGGTTTCTTAGAGGCAACAATTTGAATGATCCTCCTTTTTAGCCCATTCTGCAAACCTATGTCTTTTGGTTTTGGCATTGAGACCTTTGCTATTAAGAGATATTATTGAAAGGTGTGCATTCATTTTTGCCTTTTTTTTTTTTTTGTAGTTCTTCTGGTTTTACCTTTGCTTTCTAGTGTTAACAAGTATTTGAGTATTGTTTATTTTTTCCTGGTCCCTTATATGTGTGCTTTTCTTTTTCATCAGCATGGAGGATTCTTTCAAATATTTATGTAGAGCTGGTTTTGTCTTCAAATAATCCTTTAGCCTGATTTTGTCATGGAATGTCCTTATTTTGCCATCTATTTGAATGGATAGCTTTGTAGGATAAAGTAATCTTGGTTGAGAGTTGTTATCTTTCAGAACTTGGAATACATCACTCCATACCCTTTTGGCTTTTAAAGTTTGTGTTGAGTAATCTGCTGTAATCTTGATAGGCTTGCCTTTGTAGGTAACTTGATTTTTCTCTCTGACTGCTTTCAATATTTTTTCTTTGGTTTGTGTGTTGATAGTTTGATTATACTATGGCAAGTAGAGGTTCCTTCCAGGTTTTGTCTGGCTGGTGTTCTAAAGCCTTCCTGTATCTGCATTGGTGCCTCTTCCCAATTTGGGGGAAGTTTTCCTCTATGATTTTGTTGAAGATGCCAACTATGCCTTTGGAGTGAAATTCTTCTTCTTCTACTATGCCCTGAATTCTTATGTTTGATCTTTTCATAGTGTCCCAAATATCTTGAAATTCCCACTCATCCTTTTCTATAAGTTTGTCTTTCTCTTTGTTGGACTGTATTAGATCTGCCACCTTGTCTTCTAGCTTAGATATTTTGTCCTCTCCTTCATCCATTCTACTAGTGAGATTTTCTACAGAGTTGTTTTTTTTTTTTTTTAATTTCATTAACTGTGTTCTTTTTTTTTAATTTAATTTATTAGTTTTCTTTTCAGTGAATACAGGCAGTTTGGTACCATCATTTAGACTCATCTGTGATCTACCCCCTCCCATTAGACCCTCCTTGTTAATGAAAATGGGTCGTGCATTGTGGAGTTAGCCCCCAGTTATTAGTATGATAAATGTCTCTGCAAATCATGACCCAACATGTAACTCTGACATTCTTTCCACCCCCTCTTCCGCAAGATTTCCCTGAGCCATGTTGGGTTCATTTTTGGTCTGCTTCAGTGCTGAGGTGTTGGGGGCCTCTGAGGCTTTGGCTCTCTGATTTGGTAGGAGTTGATTTTTCTCTGCATTGATCTCCTTCCCCTTTGTGCTGGTTTCTGGTTCACAGGAAAACATCACCCTTGCTTATTTCGCCAGTTGTCCTTAGTTTCAGTTGGGCCCCTTTTGAGGTATGTTGGGGCAGCTCTCTTCTTAGGATCTGCATCTATCTGGAACAGAGAAGCAGATTCTCCAAAGGAGAGTAAGTAAGCACCCGAAAAATTGAGATAACACTTACTTTTCTGATAGACAGTTTGATGGGTGTAGGCCCTCTTATACCCCGTGATTGATGGTAGCTTGATATTGTAGAGTGGGCTTGTGTTTGGGTATGGTTCTGACTTGTTTCCCAGCTCCAGCTAAGGGTCTAGTACCACTGAGTGGATCAGTTAGCCAAATCAACAGCAATTGATTCCTCACCATGGCTGTGTAACACTATTGCACTTGTGTGGGCATCACATCCGGTTATTTGTTGCTAATTAGGTTAAACAATGTGTTGCTTGGACAGATCTTGGTCATTTCCCCCAGTCGCCTATGTAGCGCCTTCTGGCACTAGACACGCTGACTGTCTGGGGACTGACTCTCTCCTGGCTTCCAGCCATGTCATTCCATTTTACACGTCAGCTGTGTATGGATTCTTCAGCAATAGGGTCTTATCACTGGCCTTTGGTGGGTCATCAAGTACTCTGACAGAAGTCTGTCATTGTTTTGGGAAACCTTGTAGGTTTCTCTGATCAAAAGCTCATTGTGGATGGTAGGCCCAAGCTGGAAGTGGGGGTTACAGGTCAGTGTCCACTAAGAAATTGAGGAAAAAGATAACTAATATACAAGAGTTAGAGAGGAGAGAGATAGAGGGCAGAGGGGGAGAGGGAGGGAGGGAAGATGTAGGAGATTTATTGCTAGTAATACTAACCGGTTTTTCTTTATTATTTCTGTTTCCTGTTTTATGTCTAGTATTGAACCCTTTATTTCATTAAATTGGCATCCCATTTCTTCTTCAGTTCCTTTGATTTTTTTCTTTGAGTTCTTTGAACATATTTATAATCATTCTTTTGAAATATTTTTTTCAGGCATTTCCTCTAACTCGTTCTCACTGGAGTTCATTTCTGATGCATTCTTTTTGGTGGCATATTGTCTTGATTTTTTGTGTTTCTTGTGTTATAATGTATATATTTTTGCACCTTGAATTATTTAATGATTAAATTTTCCAGTTAGCTTGGTATTATGAGATGTATCAATCAATCTGAGGCTATATATCTTCAGGGTAGGAGCTTAAGGCACTAGGTGTGGCTCCGAAGACTCTCAGAGTATCTACAAAAGTGACTCTAGGTGTTGGGTGTGCCTGCTATGAGAGTATTCAAGTAGGCTAAGTGGAACAAAATAAAGGCATATTCTAAAATTAACTAAACAATGTACACTCACAATGAAAACAGCACAGAGTAAATATCCAAGAGTAGGTATGATGCCAACCAGATTCTCTGTCTGTCCCTTAGGCTGTGTGGTGCTTCACCCACTCCCTTAATCCTGACAACAAGGTGGTTAAGATTTCTGGTCTGTAGAGGGTTCCAAGTCAGCTTGTGAGCAAGTGAGACCCTTCCCTAATGTATAACTGAAGCGTAAACCAAGCCACTATAATTCAAGAAGCAACAAACAATAAGTCCAAACTGCAGCTTATTTAAGAATGGCAAATTTGTCCATCCATCCAATTTAACATATAATTTATTGTGATATGGAAGGTGAAATTAGCACTTCTGGTTCAGGCATATATACCAGGTTAATTAGGCAGGTACTGACCTGGTGTAATCCCAGTTACCTTTTGGGGTGATTTTGGTCTCAGCTGCACTCTTGATTGGGTCCCTCTTTGGTGCTCTGTCATTTCAAATAGGCATGGCTGGTTCCCTGGACCGCTGCTGTGTTCCTGAGGGCCAGGCACTGGTGGTAGGGAAGGAGAGGATCCTGATGCTGCTCTAGTTTGCCCACTGTTCCCCCTGATCTTCTTCCTTGTGATCTGCTCCTCCATTGTTCATTGTCATTCTCCCTTCACATCTTATGAGTTTGTGGAGAGCTCTGGTGTGAGTGGAAAATCACCTTGCCTGGCTATTCCTGAGGCTGAAGCCCAGCCTGGTGGCTGGCTGACACACACTGCAACAGTCTCTCATGCAGACCCACCCCGCCAGAGCAGCTTCTGCTGGCCTGTGTGGGCTCTAGATGTTCTGGATCCCTACTACTTCTTCACTCCTCTCACTGCTGTTTCAATTTCCTATGCACCTCACTTTTGATGAAAAGTGTATATTTTGCTGTTTTTTTTTTTTGCTCCTCCCCCCCCAGGCTGTTTTGTCATGGCTCCTATGCCACCATCTAGGGGTATGAATATTAAGATAAGTGCTTAGTGGGGAATTTGATAAGCATAGTATATACATTTATCCAGACATCAGCAGATGTAAAACCTCAAGGGATCATGACTATCCCTGTTTTAAGTTTTCAGTATCAGGGATATATTCCCTCCCTTGGAGCAGGCCTCCGGCCCAATTGGAGGGCAGTTGGTTTCCACCATGACAGACATGCGACCATTTCACCTGTTGGCTCATTTGGCTTGGCCGGCCAAGTATAAGGCTTGCAGTGTCCTCTGTTGAGTATCTTCAGTGGTGATATCTCTTTTTCCCATTGAACTGCATGTAGAATGGCTTCTTCCAGCTTTCTGTCAACTGGTCTACATGGAGGAGGTTATCAGCTCAGCTGCAGCAGGATTTCTCAGTGGCCTTGCAGCCCAAGTATGTGGTGTCTTCAGCAATTGGGTCTTACCATCAATTCCTGGTGGGAAACCAAGGGCCTTGGCAATGGCCTATAATGTTTTGGGGGCATCAGGGACCTCCCTGGCCAACAACTCATTGGAAGGTATCCCATCCCTGGCATTGAAAATTTTCTAACATCAATCTATGTCTCCTGAGTGTTCCATTGTCCAAAAAGGAAGATTTCCATATTATTTCTATCCTCTTAGATTTTGATTAGCACTCCCTCAACCTTTCCTTTACTAAATCACTTCCCCTGACCTTACTGTGGGCCTTTTCAGCCCCATTAATCTATTCATATATTCATATATATATATGTATTTTTTCTATCTATCTATTTATCTATATGTATATGTATATATATATGCATATATGTATATGTATGTATATATATATATATATATATATATATATATATATATATATGACTTTTGCATTCTTCATGACCTTCCTTCTCCAACCTGTGATTACTCTTGCCTGTAAAACAAGCTGTGCTCAGATTTGTCTAGGAAGAGATCTAGATTTTTGACTGAGGGTCATAGTAAAGGAGTATAGAGGCTGCTTCCTCCATGATCCCCACTCACAATCTGCAGCTTCATGCATAGGAAGACTAGTTGCATGTCTGGAATTCAAAAAGTTACCTTTAAGTAGTTAGCCTAAGTTATTCATGAATTCTTGCATTATTATAGATGTCTTTTGCCCTTGAACATGGATTGTTTTTGCTGTTGTTGTTCTGAAACATTACATTTTGCTTCTGAAGCATTCTTTAGGCATTTAAATCAAAGGGTGTTCTTTCTGTTAAAATGAACTCCTGTTTCCCCTATAGATGATATCATGATACAAATGAAAAATGTAAAGAAATAAATGAGTCCAAGTCATAAGTTTACTTTCACTTTTACTGTTCTCCTCTTTTATCTAAGGTGTGTTAAATGTAGAATTAATTATGTTCATATAATTACTACTAAATTGTATTGTGTCTTTCAAATATTACATTAATTACCTTCTGATTGTCATGAACAAATTCTTGAGCAGAAGTTTTGAAGAGAAGTTTCATGGGAGTGAAGTTAAGTCCAAAGGAATATGAAGCAGAACTGGTCAGATTGCAGTCACATTTAGGAAACAGATTATATAAGAAGTGGATAGTGCCACCAAAGCTCAATGTCCATCCCTAGTGACACACTTCCACCATCAGGACTCTACTTACTAAAGGTTGCACAAGTTCCCTAACTGTGCCACCAAGGTGGGGTCAACTTTTCCAACACATGAGTTTATGGATAATATTTTACTTTCAAACTTCCACAAATATATTGCCATTTATTTGGCCATGCACATCCCACTTGGCATTTATTCTTTTGCTACTGAGTGTAGCATTAACAAAGTAGCATTAGTTCTTAAACCTGTAATCCTAGAAAAAAAATATAGCAGTCCAAGTCCTTAAATTGCTCAGAGTGAGAGACAGTAACTTGGTTACATATATAATACATGAGTGCCATTTTATCAGACCTCAATAACCACTGGAATTCACAAAGTAATTTCTGTTGATGGCTCCTGAGAAGTTGAGTAGCAAACTCATCTGAATTGCTGTGTTCCCTCCTGGAGTGAGGGATGAGTCATGAAGGCAGAATGTCTGGGAGATGTTACAAGTCCATGCCCCAGTCAGTCTAAGTTGTGGGGTCAATGTGTCCAGATACACCTTCCCATCCTGTGGCTCTTACATTCTCCCCTCCTTCTACTATATTCCCTGAGCCTGATTAGACATGTTGTAAGTCTCTTATAGTTGTGTGCTCTCTTCACCCTCTGTATTTCTGCTCTAATGAGTTTTGAGTCTCCTCAGTGTCTAACAAAATCTCCTTGGAAGAGGTTGGTAGGCTAGCAATGAGAGCAGCTCTAGAGTTTAAACCACTAATTTCTTGGTTGGGACTCTGCAGATGTGAAACAGGCTGTTTGTCTTATGCAAGGCAGTTGGCTATCTTTCTGGTACTGATGGATCTTGGTTCACTCAAAATGGTTTTTGTTTTGTCATGCTTTGATCTGTCTTCTGTGCCTTATCTTGGGTGAATAGACTTTTGGTCATATCTACCCAGGAAAATATTTTAATGTAACAGCAGTAAAAATGCATAAACATGTCTATAAATCCATGCAAGTAATCTATTGTCTTCCATATGTTAGTCTAGTTATTAATTTATGGATTATCATAAATTGTTCCCATATACTCTAGGTACATATGAAGATGACTCAAACATATTTTATATTATCTCCATCATTTCTCACACTGGTCTGCCTCTCTAACTCTTCTCTCTTGCTTTGCATAACAATTCATATAGTTCTGATTGACCATAATTTATAAACGCTTTAAGAAAAACAAACAAAATCACCTTTTTCCATCTTTTATAATTGTTTCTTTTGACATACATGGAATGGAGATCTGAATATTTAGCTTAATTCTTAGTAATTATTATTATAGACTAAGTTTACTCATTTGGACAAATTTAAGTAAAATACATATGTTTTATCTCAAGTTTGAGAGGAAAATGGTTGTTGGTTTTTTTCTTTGATCATTGATTCAGATTTTTTTGTTTCTAATACTTTTTTGATATTATTGTGCTATCATTATTCTTTGAATGAAACTATTCCACTTTTTACTATTTTTGAAATTGGTAAGACAGTAGAAAGATACATTCCAGAGTGTTTAGTTTACTACTTAAAATGAAATCTTAATGTCACACAGAACCAACTATAATGGCAAGTAGAAAAGGCAGAACAACTTGAGATGCAAAGGATCAATGGTCCATTAATGGTAGTGAATCCAGTTTTATGTGAATATAGTAACACCCCGGAAAATACAAAAAAGTGTGGGCGGATTGGCTCTGGTAAAGGCCCATTATCAAATTGTCAAAATGAGGAAATTCAATTGGCACAAATATGAACAGAAGTAAAAATTGAGAATGGAATAGCTCACTCATCATGGGGAATTACAAGAAGACTTATAAATATTATTTTTAATTCCAAACTTAATGTTGTATATCCTTGGCATAAACTGTGGATTAGTGAATGTTCTTGTTTTCATAGGTTATTCCTGCATCTAGATATTTTGCTTTTTTTCCTGAAGTGCTTGCTGTTAGGGAATCTTTTAAAAGTAGCTCCCATGCTTAAAGCAGTGCTGTCTATCTTCTTGGCATATTATATCCAACAGAACTTCATAAATAATATTTTAGTCATGCAGTTTCCAGCAGATGGAAAAAAAAAAAAGCTGTCACGAGCTGCAACATCCATAAAAAGTTAGACACGAAAGTCAGATTATTCCATAAAAAGCAGGTGAAAACCAAGTTGTGTTCAAAGTTTGGAAAACGGAAACTTAGCTCACCCTATCATTTTGTTTTGACAAGTTTTCTAGTGCAAAAGTGTCTATAGCGCAATAAATAAATGGTCTGCCTGCATTTTTCACAGTGGCTGCTGGTCCTTGCTATCTTGTCAACGCCTACACTAATAAGCATCTGTTTCATTTTTATTTTTACTCATCATAGAGGTGTCACTTGTATTTTTATTTTCTACCTATTTGTATTAAGGAAGAAATAGTTTTTCTTTTCTATTCCTTCCCAGATTGATAAGAAATCAGGAAATACTTGGTAAAAGAAAATGAGGAAATTTATGATGCCAAAGAAATTGGGAGTTCGCAAAACTAAAAAGATGAAATACAAATACATGGATACAATTACTTTGGATCTAGTTGTTTTTTTCACTGCTCACAAATTTTAAATTACTCAAGGGGTTTTAATTTTCACTACTTTCCCAGACGCAGAATCTCAAAAGGGCAGAATTTGTGACAGATTACATACTGCCACAAATACTTCCCAGAAAGACTTAAGCAAAAAAGACTCCATTAAGTAGATTTTGTTGTTGTTACTTCTAGGAACCATGGATTTGATAGCCTAGGGATGTACTGAAGTTTCTGACTAACAACTGAAGCTCAATTGCTATGTGTACATTCAAGTCCAGTGTGGAAATGTTTACAATGCAAAGTGTCTTCTTAGATGTAGTTCCAAATATGTGAACCTTGATATACTGTCAACTGTAGTAGAATGAATAAATTATCCCTGCATTTTAAAAATCACATGTATTTTGCATCCACATAAGAAGGAGGAGGTGGTTAAAATATATATATATTTTTATTTATGTGTGTCCATGTATTTGTGCATCTGCATGTGTGTGTGTTTGTTTGGTTATGTATTTGGGGGTGCACCAAGTCTCTTGCTGTTGCAAATGAACATCAGACTCATTCACAAATGTGTGTCCCTTCCTTTACATGGGTACTGGGAAATGAATCTCTGACTAGTAGGCTTTACAAAAAAAAAACATCTTCGTTAACCATTGAACCATCTCCCTAGCCTAAATTTCATATTTTTTTTCTACTTTGGAATAGCTCATGGCTGTTATCTACTCTTTCCCAATCAACAGGAGGGCCTGTCAATAATTAATTTAAGTGTGGATTATTGTTGTGATAAGATAACAGAGAGCATGATACAAACAAGTTGCTCAGCATTAAAAAATGTTAAAAATTAGTTCAAACATATATATATATATATATATATATATATATATATATATATATATTTGTGTGTTTGTGTGTATATACATAAATATATAGTTTATTAATAGTATTTTACTTTAGATAGCATTTACTAGCATGCAAGTAATTTATGTTATAAAATATTTATTAAAATGTTTTAATTGAGATGTAGGAGAGTCAGGCTCACAATATATTTTTGAGTCATAGAACATAGACTGCATCAACTATACATGTGTGTATATCCAGGGTCGTAGTCTCACCAGTTTATCGCACTTGTTTACTCATGGAAATATATGTATGTTCTAATAAATTCTAAGTTTAATTGTTCAAGCAGAACTCTTTTTTGAGGGTCCCATGTATAACAAACTGTGAGATGGATACTATTAACTGCACAGCCTGTATATATATATATATATATATATATATATATATATATATATATATATATATATATACATAAAACGTTAAAACTTAATTTTGCTATGTCCAATATACTTCTAGTCTCTGTCTCAATTTGTGAGATCAAATACTCCAAGACTCACATAGGAGCCATAAGATGATCTTTTGGGGGCAATAAATGTTTCATTATTGCTTGTTCATCATTGCTTCCTCTCATTATTCACATGAGAATTATTTGGAAGTCTTAAACTAATATAAGCCACATTTCCCTCTAATCTTCTGAAGGACTATTCTTAAAGTAACAATAATAATCATAATAGTAATTAATAAAAAGAATCTATCAGAAGAAGCCTTCACTTGATGATCTCAGATTTCTAGTGCCTTCAGTAATAAAGCAGATTCCTGGTGAGTGGCCTTTTACCCAACACCCTCTTTCATGGCTTACATGAAACTGGTACTTCAGATAAACCTCTTCCAGTTTCCTATTCTCATCAGTAGCAGATTCTTCCTGAAAGAAATGCTGCCTTTCTCTTGTTTGTTTGCAAACACCTACATTGTTTTAAAGATACAAATAAAGCTCCATAGGTTTTTGGGCACTCTTGCAATTCTACTTATTAATACCTTTTTTTCTTTGGATTTTAGAGGTAGAGTCTCAGTCTGGCCTTGGCTGACCTGGAATTAACTATGTAGTCTCAGGGTGACCTCAAACTCATGGCAATCCTTCTACCTCTGCCTCCCAAGTGCTGGGATTATAGGTATGCACCACCACTCCCTGCTTAATACTTTTTTACATAAAGCTACTAGTGAAAGTATGATTTTTATATTCAACCTCTCTCTTATATAAGCAGCTCCCTGCCAGCAGGACACAGCTGATTAATCTTTGTTTCTTCAGTGTATACCACAGAAAGACACAGGCCAGTTAATCCTCATTCAAGGAGTAGACAGAATATGGCATAGAATATGAACAATCCTTTTAACCCTGACTTATCTGCTCATACCATCTCACTTAAATTTACTATGAAATGAGCTATGGCACTTTAAAATTGTAGACATGCTATGTTTAAAATTAAGTGCCAGTGATTATATTTTTATAATTTGTGCTAGCATGTGAGTTGTGTTTACCTTTGAAAGACAAAACAAAAATGTGACCCGAAGAAGGAATGAACAATGACTATATTAGATTGAAATATATGGGCTTTTATAAATTCTCCCTGTTTATTGCTTAAAGTTACATTTTTGCAGCATTGGAAAAAAGATCTGAAATGAATTATTAAATGTAACTTCTACAACATAGTGAGAAGGTTTCAACATTAGCATTACAAAGTCAATAGAATTGTCATTATAGGAACAGAAAATGTATAAATAAGACATTCACAGAGATAAAATATGGAAAATGGGTTTCATGGTACAGGTAACCCTCTCAAAAATAACAAATCTTGATGGAGCTTATTAGAAGAGAATTATACTCATCAAATTATGTTGTTTCTAATAATTAATTATTAGAACCATCTAATAATGGAATACTAATGGAGACGCTATCATTTTACATTCCAAGTTTTAGTAACAAACAACTTGGAGACAAGACTTGTGGACTAACTATATGTTTGCTAGTTTAGAGATAACCATGGTTTGATTTGATACAGAGAAATAATTCTATTTTGAAAATAGAATTTCTGATGAAGTTAAACATATGAGCTAGTAATTTTTCTTAGTGTACTCTTCATTCTTCTTAGTTTGCAGAAACTTTTGGAATTAATTCTTTCTCCATTGTGTGCTTCTTATCAGTCTGATCCTTGTCTCACTCATGCATGTCATCAGCCTGGGGAAAGTGAAATCTGAATTTATGAACAAATGACATCCCCATGCATTTTACCAAAGTTGCACATGAATCTATGTGATTCTTTCATGATTACTTAATGGTAACCACCTAGTGAACACATTCCAGCAGGGGTCCTGAAGCACAGCAACGTGATGTCTTCATTCTTTGATACAAATGAAAAAACTTAGTGTGGATGTACCTGGCTTTTAAACAGTTACCATATTTTTCAGAATTAATACTACTATTTATGAGTGTTTAAGTTGACATAATATGGTCCCAAGAGAACTCCAAAAATGGAAGAGTTAGCTGCTGCTGCTGCACATTTAAAAATATAAAATGAGATTAATAAAAGACAGAAGAGAATTTCTAATCTCAAGGAGATAAGTTCAGTGGACCTATGTTTTGTTCCCTCCCTTAATCTATTTTTTTTAATATTTTTTGTTCATATTTTATTTATTTATTTGAGAGCGACAGACACAGGGAGAAAGACAGATAGAGGGAGAGAGAGAGAATGGGCGCGCCAGGGCTTCCAGCCTCTGCAAACGAACTCCAGACGCGTGCGCCCCCTTGTGCATCTGGCTAACGTGGGACCTGGGGAACCGAGCCTCGAACCGGGGTCCTTAGGCTTCACAGGCAAGCGCTTAACCGCTAAGCCATCTCTCCAGCCCCTTCCTTAATCTATTATCTGTTCTTATCATTCAACTTTTTATTGGGGCAGGAAAGTGATGGCATAACTCAGGTCACAGCATTACTACCAAGTATTTAGCACAACTGAGGGAAGAGTGAAGTGACAGATGTACCTTCCCCTGGGCTCCTCTAATTTCCTACTGTAATTAACCAATGAGTGGAATCTCAGAGTGACCTAGTATCTGAAGTTGATCACATCAACTTAATTATACATAATTATCAATTGAGTATGGCATGCATCTGTCTCTCAGAGAAAAAGACACAAAAAGATTTGGTTTTGTTTTGTTTTTCCACTTTCGGTATGTGCATGCAGTAAAGATAGTTGTTACAGACAGACAGGACCTGTCACACTAGTGACATGCATTATTTAGAATTGTAGAATAATTGACAGAAGACTGGCCCATAAAGCTTGTTAAAGACAGCCCATTATCTGCGAGCAAATGCCTGTATGTAAGAGTGCTTCTTTTCAAACTGTAAAATTATCAGTGTTGTGATAAATCACATTAAAATATACATGATTTAGCTTGTAATTTAGAATTTCTGCTTCAGAATGGAGGTGTGACCTTTTCATCATTGCAGATCAAACTTCCAAAAAGAGTCCTAATGAGTAGCAGCTGTAATATAAAAGATTCATATAGCTTGACTTATATAGTGTCAGGGTTATTTCCTTGTAAATCCATGACAGTGTATTTTAAACTGATTCAAGGTTTTCAACAATGAATTATAGAATGTTTCCCATGTGCAAGACACCCCTCTGTCTGGTCAATATTAACATATTTATCATCCAATCCTGATGCATACCACTCACATGTATGATGTGGAACTTGATAAATTGTAATCTTGGGAACTGACTTGGATAAGAATTCATAGCAAGTTCTGTTCTAGTATATGAAGCAAGAGAAACATATGCTTCTATCTTTGCAACTTCTTTTTTAATATTTATTTATTCATTTATTTTTGGGAGAGAGAGAGAATGGGCACACAAGGGCCACAAGTCACTGCGAACTCCAGACACATGTACCACCTTGTGCATCTGGTTTATGTGAGCCCTGGGGAATCAAACCTGGTTCCCTAGTCTTTACAGGAAGTGCCTTAACTGCTAACCCATTCCTCTAGCCCTAACAAAGAATTTTGTGTTGTTTTGCTTTGTTTTTCAAGGTAGGGTCTCACTCTAGTTCTGGCTGACCTAAAATTCACTATGTAGTCTCAGGGTGGCCTCAAACTCACTTCCTTCCTTTAACCTCTGCCTCCCAAGTGCTCGGATTAAAGACATATTCCACCATGTCCTGCTGTATCTTTGCATCTTAATAAGGGCTTTTGTGAGAGAATACCTTAGGCTAAAATAGGTGAGCTTCTCCTAGTTTTGAAGGTCCAAGATCATTGATCTGGCAGACTTGATGTTTGTGATTCTTCTTCCCCTCTTCCCTTATGCCCCCTCTTCTTCTCCCCCCACACACTATTTATAACATGATTCCATATTATAATCTTTGATTATTTATTTGGTGAGTATATATGCACATGCACACACGCATATGCTGTAGCATAAGTGTGAAGGTCAATGGTCAACTTTCAGATTGGTCTTTACCTTCCACTTTGGTTAAGAAAGGTCCCTTGCTCATGTCTGTCTGTGAGCTGCCAGAACTTGTTCCTGTGTCCATATTCCTCCTCTCCAAAGGAGAACTGAGATTACATAAATCCACCATAGCTTCCAGATTTTGTGTGAGGTCTGGGGATCTGAACACAAAGTGCAGCAAACACTAAATTTACTGAGGCATCTCCCTAGTCTTTATATATAATTTTTACATCAATATACAGCATATATGCTAGGGTCTCACTCTAGTTCTGGCTGACCTGGAATTCACTATGTAGTCTCAGGATGGCCTCAAACTCACTTCAGTCCTTCTACCTCTGCCTCCCAAGAGCTGGGAGTAAAGACATATGCCGCAACACCCAGCTGTATCTTTGCACCTTAATAAAGGCTAACATCAGGGGCTTCTCCTGCAAACTTCTGTTGGCTAGGATCTTTATTACCAAGAAACCAGAGATGCTAAGTTTATAAAATTAGAACATCCTTTCATCAGAAGCTTAATTTAGCCTGCAATCTTTCCTGCAGGAGGTTTTGACTTGTCCTGAGGGCAACATATACTTCACTGAAGTTATTTGTGTGTGAGCACTGCAGAAAATAGAGTTAGCCATCTCTTTCTTTATTCTCCTCCTTGTTCCCAGTCTACATAGCATTTGAACGTTAATTTGGTTTTCTCGCATCTTAGTTTCTTTCATTTGAATGCTCACCAATTGGTCAAAATGTGTTGAAAAGCATGTTGCTAAAGATTGAAAATTATAATTTAGAAGAGGTATAGTTAATAAAGAAAATTGGAAAAAACCATAAAAAAATAGTATAAAAAGGTACCAAAACCATACACTAAACTCCACCTCACCTCTCATGTTTAATAACAATTAAGAATTTGAAAAAGGAAAATAAAAGTTGGCCTATTGGCTCATACCTACAATCCCAGTATTCAGAAAACTGAGGAGGGAGAATTATGTCTACAAGACCAGCATGGGACACAGGATGATTTTCAGGCCAGACAGGCTAGAGTGAGACCCTGCCTTGAAAAGAAACTAATAATAAGAGTTTAGCAAGTGCATTTTAGTGTATTTATTTTAAGTGTTTTTATTGATAAGTAATAATACATAAACATTGTTGGTTGGTGCCACCTGCTGGAGCCAACTGTATTTGTATCCAGGTTCTGAGAGACCAGTTCTAAGGGACTGAAGCTGAGACCAGGGCAAGTCAGCAGAACCAGAGGATTCAAAGCTGTAACCAATAATAGTGCTTAGCCAACAGCTTCCACAACTTTTATTAGAACAGCTCAGCTTACAAGGTTCATTGAAAGATTATGCAGATAATGGCTTAAACAAAACAAATTAGCCACTTCTGTATCATAGAAGCATGAGACATTCTGATTAGCTTGAAACTATAGATGAATATTAGACCTCCATAACAACTGGAGAGCAAATACCACACATATACATAGGCTTGTTTGATTTGTTTGTTACACTACACAATGTGATTTTTGGCTTCTGTTATGATAATTTTGTTGTCTTTATATTTTTATATTTAATTATGTGATAGAGATGACTTGTGCTAGGAGCTCTGCTTTCTTTTCTTGTCATACTGATAGCTGTTGGATCTATCTGGTATTTGTTGCCATCTGTAAAAAGTGAGAGCAGCATGAATCATAGGGAATAAACATAGACATTTATAAGACTTTTTGATGGGAAAACCCTCTCATCTTAGATAAAGATCAGTAGAAGCATCCGTCCAGGGTTAATGGCTTTATAAGCCAGAGGTTTCTGATTTAGTTCTCAGTACCAGGTATTGATTCCATCCCAATGAATGGACCTCAATTTCAATCAAAGAACACTTGATTACAACCACAGTCTATGTGCCACTATTGTACCCATATGTACATCTAGTCTGGCTTCTTGATTTTGCTGCTTTCAGGGTCCATTTCCTGTTCACATCATTGGTGACCTTCACCCCCAGCAACTTGCACAGTACTTTCCAGCACTATGACTGTTGAAAAGCAGGGAGTTAGCTCCCATTAGTTCCAGCATGATCTCTCAATGTATAATGTGATCTTAATACATGTTTAAATTATAAAATTACTAACAAAAGTTAATAGTCATAGTCACAAACTTTCATTATTCACAATAGTTAAAATATAGATGTAACCTAAATGTATAACAAGGAGTATTATTTAAACTTAAAATGATATTCTATTTATTTTTATCAAATATTATTCTTTACTTAATGACATTATATGAAATATATATTTAACATGTTTTATTCATTTAATACTAACCTAACATTCAAAAAAAACTTTAAATTGTTTAATTTTTAGGTAGTCTTTTGTTGTTTCCAACCATCTGTACATTTGCTAAATGCTTGTAATTATCATTTATTTACATTGGCTTTAATTTCTCCTGCCAAATTCTATAAATCAATGTATCAGCCAAATAATGTCTTATCAATATTCAATAAAGATTTATTTTGTTTATTTATTTATATGAGAGAGAAAAAGAGGGAGAGAGAGAAAGAGAAAATGGGTGCACCAGGGCCTCCAGCCACTGCAGACAAACTCCAGATGCATGTGCCACCTTGTACATCTGGCTCGTGGGGGTCCTGGAAAGTCAAACCTGGATCCTTTGGCTTTACAGGCAAATACCTCAACTGTTAAGCCATCTCTTCAGCCCCTTATTTGGCTATACCTGTTCACTTCTGAGCCTCTCCACAACAAATCTTGGAAATATCTGTCTTTGTACTTCTGCATGTTTGCCTTTCTGGTAAACTATGCTAATACACTGCATCTGTTAAAATATGCATAGGTAACAAGAAAGAAAATTCATGAAAGAATCACATTGTTTCTATTCTTTTAAATAGTGTCACTCTCTAACTAGAGTTCACTTTTCCACAAGTATACTACTGACATTGTAAGCATGATACTTCTGCTGGTCAAGACTGCCTTAAGCTTCGTAGTACTATTGATTTCTGAAAACTGTCAGTATCTCTCATTTTATACAAGTTTAGCAATAAACAAAATGCCTCCATATATATCAAGTGTACCTACCCTGAAAGAAAATTCCCCAAGTACTAACCAGTGACCTAAAGGTATCTGTTATGATGTGATTTTATGAATTTTTTTTAAAAAACTATATATATATATATGGATGAATGATAGATGATAGATAGATAAGATAGAAAGGCTGTAAGAAAGATTATAGTGTTCTTTCCATCTCTTCAGCAGCACCACCTCAATTAGGTAAGTTAACATGAGAAATCAGAAGGAAGGAAAGTACCGGCCTTTCAAGGACTCAAAAACAGGCGAGAAATACCACAAACTGTATTGACTATTATTATTACATGGCATATGTCCTTAGGAATCTGACAAGAAGAAATCTTGAAATGGTAATTGCATCTGTAATATATTATTTTTTTAATTCTATACTTAATCATTTTAACATACTTAATATTAATTATTTTTCAGGATAGTATGTGATATATGTGTATGTTTTTAAGTTGCAATAATGTGGGCATTGCCTTTGAAGTTTATTTTTATTAATACAAATGTTTGTAGTTTATTTGTGAAAATACATTCAAATATATCCTTCTAAAGATTGCATACATTTTTACACACAAATACCTGCTTTTAAATTGTTTCTGATGACATTAAGATATTAAAAATAATGAGTTGGTGCTATAAAAAATAATGTGTTGGTACCTCATTACAGTGGTAATACTTACTATTTGTTCTTTCTTGGTACTAGTTTTTATATGTACGGTGGGCCATAGGCAGCTCTTCCACAGTGATGTGCTCATGGTGTTCCAGTTTTCAAAGAACTTACCCTGCTTTTGACATAAAAATAAACATAGGTAGCTAAAAGATGAAAGGAATTTAGAAAGCGAAAATTAAGACAAGGAAGGGAGTAAGGGAGAGAGAAGAGGGAAAAAGGGAAGAATGGAGGAAGGGACAGGCAAAACAGATATGGAAAATAGCATAGCTGTGAAAAGAGGTCTTATAGATATCAGCCCTGGAGTCAGGCATAGTTGGCTGGTTGCAATATTAGATACATTCCTCACAGGCTTGATGTTAGGTAGAAAGCTATTTATCCATATGCTTAAATAAATACAGTAAACCACATTTGAAAATAAAATAGGTTTTTAATATTTATTTACTTATTAGAGAGAGAGAGATGGAGGGAGAGAATGGGCATGCCAGGGCCTCCAGCAGCTGCAAACAAACTTCAGATGCATGTGCCATCTTGTGCATCTGGCTTACATGGGTTCTGGGGAATTGAACTTGGGTCCTTTGGCTTTTCAGGCAAGTGCCTTAACCATTAGGCAATCTCTCCAGCCCCAAAATAAGAGTTTTTAATTTTCTAGAGGACTATGAGAGGTAGAAGAAATGGTCTGCGCAGAGATCCTGCCCAGAATCTGACATTTGGTGTGTTTTGTTTTTATTCCCTGTGTTCAGTTCTTGACTAGAAGGTAAAGTAATAGTGGTTTATGTCTACAAGCTGACAGAATAGAGAAGGCTGTGAGGAACTGTCTGTTAGCTCACCCGTTAGGGTCCATCTGTCCATCATGATTGTGACAAGGTTTTTCTACCATCATATACAAGTGCACTGAAAGATATGTCAGTAAAAGTCTGATTTCCTGGTGATAATCACAATATGTGAGAAAAAATAAAAAACTAACTTTGCAGGAAGTAAATATAGTAAGAAATACAATGCCTTAGGCTACGTATAGGTTTTAGCAAATCCACCAGGATATAGGCATAGTAAGATAAATAAGAATCAGTTCAATTACTGCACATTGTAAACAGTGTATTTTTCTTAAGAGGTTACAGAACCTACAAAATGAGCTACTTTAAAATGAAAAAGGATTTGAAAGCCTGAAATAATATATATATATATTTGAAGGAATTGAGGAAAAAGATAAGTCTTTGTAAGTGTTTTATTTCAACATAGTGGATTTTATTTTCTTAATTCTGAAATCAATTTAAAAAAATTCAGACCATTCAACTAGAAAAACACAATTGTCAGAAAGAGTGACTGAATTAGTCAGGGTTCACTAGAGGATGAAAACTGATGGAATGATAGAGGATGAAAACTGACTATATTACAAAGTGAATTTATCAGATCACTTACAGGATACCAGCTGAGGTCTCCAACAAAGGCTGTCTCCAGATAGGAGAGTCTCAGAACACAACAGCTACTCAGTCCATGAGGCTAGATGCCTCAACAGTTCTACTCTGGTGCTGAAAGCCAGGAGGATTGTGAGAGTCTGGACTTCAGTCCAGGTAGGGAGTATTCTGACGGTACTGAAAGATGGCAGCAATAGTGTAGATGCATCACTAACAAGGGCTGAGGACAGGTGGCAAGCAACTTTGCTTTGAGCCTGGACTGCTTTACATCTGGGCTCCCAACATAAAGTGTTGCCCAAGACAATCTTCCTGGAAATGTGCTCCCTCACAGACCTTTTTTGAGATGAATCTTTTTTTTTTTTTTAATATTTTTATTTATTTATTTATTTGTTTGAGAGTGACAGACAGAGAGAAAGAGGCAGATAGAGAGAGAGAGAGAGAATGGGCGCGCCAGGGCCTCCAGCCGCTGCAAACGAACTCCAGATGCGTGTGCCCCCTTGTGCATCTGGCTAACGTGGGTCCTGGAGAATCGAGCCTCGAACCGGGGTCCTTAGGCTTCACAGGCAAGCGTTTAACCGCTAAGCCATCTCTCCAGCCCGAGATGCATCTTTTTAAACATCTTATTATTAGCAACTTACATACAATGGTCAATTAAGCATAAGTTTTCCCTGTCTCTGTCTTTTTCTTCCTATCTCTCACTTTTGTTCCCCCTCCCCCAGATAGGTCTTACTTTGTAACCCAGGCTAGCCTTATAGCTATGGCAATCCTACTGCTTCATTCTTCCAAGTGCTGGAATTGAAAGCATGGATCAGCAGACCTGGAAATTTCTTGACTTATATTCCCTTATGATTATGACATCTGGTCAATTTTGAAAAGATACATGTCACAGAATAACATAAATTGAAAGTGAAAATAATGCTGTCATATAATTTACTTTCACAATTTCAACCTTTGTTTTTCTGTGTGTGATGATAGAAGACATTAAATTAGAGGAAAAATAGTCATACTAAGTAAATGTCTCTAGATATATATTTTTGTTTCAAATGTTTTATCTACCATCAATTTTAATGAGATTACATTTTGCCCTTTTAATGCTACCTTTGTCCTTCCCTCTAATGATCCTATAATGGATCTTGATTCTCATTTTTTTTTCAATTATGCCTATAATGTTAACGCCTCTGGGCATCAAATGTCCTGTGAATCTTTTTAAACCACCACTTCAGGCAATCACTCCAAATTTCAACCTCTATTACCATGCTTCATTTGTTACCACTGATCACACTTAGCTGTGGTTACAGGAGCTGTTTAGTGACTTGCTCTTTTTAAGCCCTGCTGTTAATGGCAGACTACTCTACCTTCTGTCTACAATACATGATCTGACCAATCAGAATTGTTATGCTCAGGAAGGCCATTCTGTTCCTATTATTACCTTTACCAGAGCAGTTCTACACTCATCGGAGATGCCTACTTGCTATTATTAGTTATTTTAAATGTTTCATTTATATGAGGTGATTAAAAAAAAACAGATTTTTCTTTCAAGTATGTCAGTATGAGAATAAGTGATAATTTTAAAGATGTGCATTAAAATAAGACTTATTCTGTTCATGAATTAATTAAAATAATGTGGACAGAAGAAACAATCTTAAAAGCCTCAAATTTATACACATGTAAAAAAGCAATGCCATTTTTCCAAAAAATGTTTGAAGTTAATAAGCACAGCTTTTGTTGCTGAGAAATTTTTAGTCACATTTCTGTAGCCTTCTACAATACTGTAAACCTTATTAACTGTTTCTCTTTGTCTCTGCTCTTAGGGATGCTTGTTTTCTTTACTAGTTACTACTTTTCTGTCCACTTTCTCCTCTGAGCCTGCATAATACAGATTTTATGAAAAAAAATAGCACATTGCGTGTCTCAGCCCACACTCTGTCCACCCTGTAAACAAACCTTTAGGTCTCCACTTTCCCTAAAGTGTCCACTGAAGCAAACCAAAGATTACCTAGTAGTTAATTATTTTTTCTTGAATTCCTGTATCTTTTTGTGTCTAATTGTCTCAAACAAGAATCTCATTGGACCTTTCAAATGGTGGATATCTTAGCATAAAAGAACAGGTACAAAGCTATTAAGGAAAATAATAGAATGGAAATCGGGGAATAATGGAGACTAATACAGAAATAGGGTGACAGTCCATTACATCCTTCTATAGAAGTTTCATAATGATCAGCAATGGAGGCATACATCTGTAGTCCCCACTGCTGGAGAGGATTACTTGATCTCAATAGTTTTTGGTGGTAGACTGTGCTGTGCTTAAAGCATCCACAGTAAGTTATATGTGAATAACACGACCTCCCAGTATAAAAGACCACTATGTGCCCTAATGTGTGATCCAGTCGAGGTCAGAAACAGAGCAGGTCAAAACACTTATGCTGATCAAACATGCCATTATAAAACACATTATTTCATGAAAATAACATTACAACACACATATCCATAGCATATGCCTCATTTCTTATAAAGATATTTTTCTAAAGTTTTCTAAACTTTTCCTCAGACTGCAATAACAAATATCATAAAAGTGACTTATAAGTAGCAGAAAAAAAAAAAAAAAACACTTCTCACAGTTGGGTTGGGGCTGGAAGCCTGATATTGATGCCCCATGTTCAGAATCTGGCAAGGACTCTCTGTTGGGTTCCTCTCAGTGTGTCAACTCTTGGCAGGGCAGAGAGAGAACTCTCTGATGCTAACATGTAAGGACACTAATCCCACACATGAGTACTTATTATTTTTAATGAGTTGACAATTTTTGCATGGGTATATAGTATTTAAATGATAAGCCCCTCCTGTTACCTTCTCTTGACACACTTCCCTAAACCATTCTGCTGACCCCTTCTTCTTCGTAGTCTGTCTTCTGTTTTTATTCTTCTTATCTGTGGGCATAACACATTGAGTCCAATTTTGCTTGCCTACATGGGCACCTGTGTATGATTATTTACCTGGTCACATGGGTGCTGCCAGGAGCTACCCCACCACACGTGACATCTTTCTCTCCATTCTCCAAGCCAACATTAATTGACAAAAAATGCTCAGGTACAAATGGACACCTCATACCTTCTTTATCTGTTAACAAGATAATGAACTCTGCACTATGTGAGATTGGACAAGTTACAGCAATTGTTATATGGTCATGAGTGCCACAGGAATGTCATACCCGACAATAGCATATCTCAGCACTCTTCTCCATCCTCTGGCTCTTACATTCTTTCCACCCCCTCTTTATCATTGTGCCCAGCATCTTGAAATATGTTATGTAGATGTTCCATTTGGCATTGAACACTCTGGAGTCATTTATCCTCAGTATTTTAATGATTTTGTTGACAAGGTCCTCAGTAATGACTACCATCTTGCAAAGAGAAGTTTCACAAACCAAAGGAGAGAATGATACTAATCTATATCCATAAACATACATATTTAGAGAGAAATATGATGGGAACACAGCATATCAATTTATCCACACAACAGCAGTACCTTCCTCTTTAGGGCTTATGATTTCCCAGCCATAGACTAAGTCCTCATTATCAAGCATGGATCCCCTCCCATGGAACAGACCTCAGATCTAAGCAGAGAGCAGTTAGTTACCTTCATAACAGTCATGCCACTATTGTACCAGTGGGTGTATCCTGCCTTGATACCAGTAGTGTAGCTTGCAGGATCTACTGATTGGTAAGATTGTTGATTTTCTCCCCAGAAGCCTCCAATAATATGGTATTTATACAGCAATGAGACTTCAATCATCCTGATACTGAAAACTTGACCCAAAAACCTATGACTGAGAAAGTCCTGGACTTTCAGGACAAAATCCTAATGTCAGTTGACCAAAAAGAAATGATGTGCCCAACAAGTTGCCCTCTAATGCCTATATTACATTTTTACCATAGATTAGTGCTGCACACTCTTGCAGTCAGAGAAGCTTTTCTTTGCAGATAGCAGTGACTACTAGGGAGACTCAAAACACTTTCAGGGTTGGAGAATAAGATGTGACAGTTGTGTGCTGAGTGCTAAATAAGACATCTTGATCATACCCTCCACATCTCAGGAAATGTCTTTAGAAGAGGCAACTAAAAGAATGTATGAAACAGGGCTGGAGAGATGGCTTAGTGGTTAAGGTATCTGCCTGTAAGGCCAAACGACACAGATTTGATGCCCCAGACCCCACATTAGCCAGATGGACAAGGGAGCACACGTGTCTGGAGTTTGTTTGCAGTGGTTAGAGGCCCTAGCATGCCCATTCTCTCACTCCTTGTGCTTCTTTCTCTGTCAAATAAATACATAATTAAATATAAAATATTTTTAAAAAATTAATGTAAGAAGAAAAGGATAGGGAGGAGTCCTTAGTGACATGGGTGTCTGGCATTTGTTTGTAATAGGAAGAGGCCCTTCATATCCATACACACATATAAATATGTAAATAAATAGAGAAAATAAGGTAAAAGAGTTAACTTTCTGACTTACAGATTGCAAGTTGTGTTTCTCAATATCTTTTACCTTAATATATTGATAAAGTTCTTAATTTTAATCTATTAAATAGCCTCCTATTATAAGTTTGAACTTCCCAGTAATTTTGCCACTGCTAAATTTGCCCATATACATCTTTCCTTGTATTCTTGGAAACTAGGTGATTATCATCACAGTCTAAGAACACTATTCAGATATTTAGCTTAAAGAAAACAACTTTCATCAGATAAACACCAATCATGCTTTTGTTCTGTGATTTATAGCTGAATGTCAGTCTAACTAGAATTGTCATTGTTAAAGAAAGAATCCTCTAAAGTATAGGAGAGAGGTTGAACCAATATAAGCATATAGTAATGGTTAGCTATTATTCTCAATATAAAACAATTGAATGTTCTCCTTAGTGTTCAAAGCAGTATATCTTTTAGTGAAGGTCATGATGGAGGGAATATTGTTAAATTTAGTTTTACAATGTAGAAAAAATTAAGATGATTCTATTAGCATAAGTATGTGGCTAAATTGGTATGAAATGGTTGTATTGTTAGAGCAAACCAGAGATTTTAGTTCATATATCAGATGTGTAGACTTTCAAAGAATGTAACATTGCTCAACCTCAGTTTTCTGATGAGTAAACAAACATAACTGTAGAGTTATTATTAGAGAAATATGAAATATAAGTGTATATTCATAGAAGTACCAGTGAATCAGATTTAACCTTGTTTCTGGGGAAATATCAAATTTGGTAATTTGTGAAGTGATAGTTAAATAGGGCAAATTTTGATAACGGGTGATTCTAATAAGAAAGATAAACTGAGAAGCAATAGATAAAGAGACAGCAAACACAACATAAGTGTAGGGAAATGGTACCACTAGTTGCTTTTATCCCTCCAAGATTATACATTCAATAAACTCTCACTTTGTATATTGAAGGTTTATTTACATGTTGCTATTTTTTTCCAAAGAATTGTTTTAGAGAGAAACAAAATTGAATATAGGTATACAGAAAATCATTTAGGTTGATTACCATTGGTTTAATGTTGAGTGCAGTACTGGCTCCTGACCTTAGTAACAGTGACCAGATCACACTAGCATTCTGTGACATCGTAACTTGTATGTTGTAAATTTAGTTCTTTTTTTTTTTTCAGTACTCATAATACTGCCAAACTCTTGATGGTTTTAAAGTACGGTTATGTTTCCTTTTTATATATGTAATATTCAAGAAGTTATTTCCCTAAAATTCCTTCAAGATATTTGCATATATGACACCCACGCTAGAAGAGGAAATAGTAATAGAATTTTAAAATAAAATTTCTATGAGATTATTGGCAACCTAAAAGGACTCCTTTCAAATATATTCATAAACAGAATCTCTTGACATTTTAAATTTGGTAACAACCTCCTTTCCTCTATTCCTTCACAGAATACTGCCAATATTCAAATGCTCTCATTTTCCCTGCTCTTACATTGTTTGCCTTTGGGCAAAGACTATATTCCCATAATGACTGTTTAATTCTTAATTATTTGTATTTCCTCGGAAGTATGCATAACTGTACCTGATATGCAGATCTAACTCTTGGCCCTTTTTTTTGTTTTGGCAGGGTCTCAATCTAGTCCAGCTTAATTTAGAAGTCACTCTGTAGCTAATACTGTCCTCCAACTCACATTGCTCTTCCTACATCAGCCTCCTGAGTCACCACACCTAGGAGTCTGCACTATTGTTCCCACTCCTGACACACACGAGCACTTACATTTTATATTTGACCTAAGGGAGATGTTTGAGTAGAACTTTTAGCCCATCACAGCTTTAAAAAGTCACAGGGTAATAGTCCATAGTAATTAGCACAATGTTCAAACAGGTGGCTCATTCTTATAATTCTCTAGTGGGGTGAATCACTACAAGCCAAAAGCTAGCCTGGACAACATAGTGCATTCATCACAGCCTGAGCTACAGTGAAACTTTCTCAATTTAAATAAATAAATAAATAAATAAATAATGCTAATGACTCCAAAGAGCAGAGATCACTTAGCAGACCAGAGGGTTAGCAGAGAAGGGAGTGAGCAATTGGATATTACTAGAAATAGCCAAAGGTATTTTTAATAGAAGATAGCCAATAGAAAAACACAAAACTTGACATGTACTTTAATAAGGGAGTTTTGTTTGTCCATGGAAAAGGTAAAGTAAAAGGATTCTATGTTGATTTTGGAACCCAGCTCCATGCCACTCTTGAGAAATAAAAAAAAAAAAAAAAAAAAAAACAAAAAAAAACCAGCTTAGGCTCTTATCCTTGCAGAATGCAATAGGGGTAGTACAGATACTGATCTTACTATTCTACTCCTGTGATTCTGAAATCCTGATTACCATTGCTTTCAGGCTAAGCTTATGTCATTCTACTGGGACCTATAGAAAGTTGTTGTCTCACCGTGGCTGACGTATTCTTGCCAAACACATGTTTTCATGATTTGGGAGCTTGGTTAGGATTTAGAAGCTGATGAGAAATTACAGAAGAAATTTGAGGTTTAATGCCTTTCCTGTATATCTTATCACAGTTGAGAGGACAGTCCTTTACAAAGTGCAGACGAATTTTTTGCATAATGGATATCATTATCTTCCATTGGAACTAAGGTGTTGGTCTGTATGTATAATACATAACAAAGGGAGATACAGTGGTGCTTACATGTGAGTCTGTGTTAGTTTCCTTAAGCATGATCTTGCCAATAGTTCCACTCCATCCCAGTAATATTAATTTAGCATCTGGCATATAGAACTATAAAATAATAAGGTTTTGCTTAATTAAAAAGACTATTCGTGATCATTTGTTTAGGCATTATTCTTGATAAATTTCACAAACTGACTTTCTTCCCAAAAAAGTCCTGTGAGTCATGATATTATATGTCCTACAGATACTGCCTTAGTAATGGTTAAGTTGTTTTATTTATTATTCCTTAAGTATTTGCTTGGCACCACAGAATAAAAATCAAATAAGTCCTTGTGATTTGTCTATCACTGCCATCAATATGATGAAGACACAGTACAGTGTCTTGTTTACTTCCATACTGATACATTCCAAGAATTTAGTTTTAAAAGTTCCACACAGAATAAAAAAAAAAATGCAAAGGAGCAAGTGCATATCAACCAATTTGGTAAATAGTGATGCAGATGAACTAAAAAATGTTGTAGAAGGACTCCTCAAGGGATAAACACCTGGGAAACTCAGAACAGGGTCTTGAAGAGCTGGAAGATTAGAATCTGGAATGGTAGGCAGCTTTCTCATTAAGCATAAGCTGTTGGAAATTTACAGGAGATCTGAGGCTGTTTGTGAACTCCCCTTTCTGCTCTTAGAAAAGTAGATCTTACATAAATTGTCTTGCATCTGAGCATGGAAGAATGGAAACTATAGAAAATTTTAGTTTTTACTTTCACTGAATTTGGTTATCCTGAGTCTTTTGTTCAATTTTAAAAGCATTAAAGAATATTGGCTTCTCTGAAAACAGTTGAATTCTAAATTTCTAAGTCTGATGTTTCATCTTATTTGGTGATGGGGAAACCAGAAATAGAGCAGTGAATATATAGTAAAGCTTTGCTATAGTGATCTCTCAATGTTAATTTGAGGCATTTAGTTAGGATTCCACTCACAAGGGCATTCTGTTGTTGATTTTCAACCTGTGTAAAATGGGAAAACTCTCTTACTCAATATTATTCTGAGATATACTATAAAGGTTGGGGAGGTAGGCCAAAGTAGACTACATGTGGAACTTCTGCAATAGACCTTGGGCCAGCTGCCAGAAACTGCTTTTCCAAATGTGACATAAGAGCCCATTAAAGGAGCGGCGTTTCTCTATTGAAAGACATTGGGTTACCCTGATCTGATATCTGACTGCATAGGGAGTGTGCCATAAACCTAGATGGATGAAAGTTCCAAAAATGGAAAGACATGCAATTCTTTCTTTCTGTTTCAGAAATCTGATGTCAGGGCTCGTGTAGAGTCAGAGATTCAACATATTTTTAAAAGTAAGAGGTTCCTTGGAATTGTTGGGGGCAGAAGAGAAAGGGCAGAGAGGGAATTATAATGGTTTATTGTTTAAAATTATGGAAGTTGTGAATAAAAAAAGTTTAAAGAGTACTTTAAAAGTCTTTGCCTATTAAAGTACTTGTAAGCAAGTATCATTAACTGCTGAACCATTTCTTCAGCCAAAGAATAAAGTTTATTAATTGAATAAATGTTAGCACTTTATATTGATCATGAAAAGAGACAAACATTTTTGTCTCCTGGTATGAAACAGGAACACTAGAGCTGTTACTGCTCTCAGGAGCATTGCTAATAGAGATTCATAAGTAAAATAAAAAGTCAGACTGATTCTAATTATGCAATTATTTAATGAGAAATTTAGTTTCTTGCTAGGATATCAAAATCATATACAAAGTCAAATATGTATCATAAGATGACAGGTTGAGCACTGGCATATACATAAATGGTTTACACATTTGAGAGTGTCATTTTGAGTAGTGTTCTTAATGTTTCACATTTAAGTGAATCCTGATACTACATTTTTATAGAATTTAGAGATTTTATTCTTTCTACCAATCTTATTTATAAACCAAAAACCTATCATGCAAGGCTAGGCATTTTTTGAAACCTCACTGGAAATGGTTCAGAGTTAATTCTGTTTAGGGAGGATTTGTAAAATATGATAAATGTATTGTGATATAATAGTCTCATCCTTTCATCTATCATACTGTAAAATCAAATTGCAAGTGTTGCATTAACATGATGAAATGCTTTCTCAGTTTTTCTTTTAGTCATTTAAGAACTGAAATCAAATGAGAAACTCAGCCCAAGTAAATGAGATTCCAAGTGTTTAATCTATAAACCAATAAATTAAAAGGAAAAGATTGATCATATGTCATTGAAGTCTTTAATTAGGCAGAGTATCTTAATGATACCTAGCATATATATTAAGGATAAGGGAATAACTGACTAGTAGGGAGAATTGAATTGTTTAACTTTTCTGTTAGCATGGATTGTATTGCAAAGCTGCTTGAGGACAGGCTCTTTAATCCTATCACTAGCAAGGAATATTATTTAGTTCCAGCCCAGCTGTCTTATAGCATTATTCATGTGCTAGTATGCAAATGAGATGATGCCCACCTCTTAACTTGGAGCTATTATTCTGGAGAAGCATCAATCAAATGCTGAAAAGCAAAATTTTCTGGTAGAAATCCTTCAGGAAATCTCACCTCTACTGTGAAGTGCTTGTATTTTCCCAGGACATAGACATGGTAGGTGTACTTTTGACTCTAGCACCATGTCTGAGAGAATGTTCCGGTGCTTCATGTAAAAAGCTTGCATCATAGTCTACATGTGTATGTGCCATGGGCAGCAGCAATGAGGGAAGGAAATGGTTGCTTCTACATCAATTCCAATCTGAAGTGAAAGTATGAAGGAAAGAGAGTGATATTTTAAAGGCCAGTTGGAATTATCTATGTGTTTTTAAAGTACAAATAACAACCAGCCATTCCAAATGAGGTCTGCATGAGGATTGACTGAGATAATTGATATAAATGAGGCAGTAGGCATACATTCTGTCCTAAAGAGGAAGAGACATAAATATTAATTATTTTCTTTTACCTTCAGGAGTCACAGAATATCTCAAAGTATAAAGGAAATATTATAATCTAATGGAACAGTATGCATATTTCTAAAATATTAATCAAATTATTCCTTTACATAGCTATTATATTCCTTTTTGTTCCTCAAGTATTCCTTGTCAATTGAAAACCATCTTATATACCCTTTCATTTAGTATAGTAAATCAGCATTGATAAGTAGCTAGAATCTCATACAGAAAAAAAATATTTTCAAAGTCTGAAAATTAACAGTGAGATCATCTATGTTGCTGTAATTATCATGAAAGTAGTCCTGATAAAGATTTCAATATGGACTCTTGCACAAGCAGTCTTTTTACCCTTCTTGTATTGCCTTAGAAACATGGTCTCTGCCTTTATGCACATCTTCATGATTATTTGTGAGGAAGTCACATTTACTTTCATAAGTACTGCTATGGCTATTATACTTGTGTTTCCTTATACCAGAAGTCTTATAGCAGTTTCAAGCAGTTATGTAGAATGGAATGAAAAGATCCACAGATAACTACAAGGAATCTACACTACATTGGGACACAGATAGATGACTATATTCTGATTTGAGCCTCGAGGAAAACTGTCACTTTGATTTACTGAAGAGATACTTCTGGTCCTGTATCAGTTCGCTCATAAAGCAGAACAGAAATTCAATCAACTGGCTGAATGAAGAGAGAAAGGGAGGTTATTCACTAGAAAAATGGATGGCATAATTCCATTTGGTTGCCCAATGCCTTGTACTTAAGTATTGTATTTCTACCATAGGTTGACAAACATCTACCACATGCTGCAGAGTTACATACACACATACTAACATATGTCTTATAATTTTTTGTGACTAGGATAATGTAGTCTCTCTTTTCTTAATGAAAAATAAAACTAGCATCTCATTATTAAAATGTTTTGGAGTCATATCTACTATACCTTATAATTATCTCCCTAAATATTTTTAGTTCTAAAAGAAATGCAAATGAATTTGAACAGTATCTGACCTGTATCATTTACTTAAAGAACAAATTAAAAACATTTGGAAGTAGACTGGAGAGATGGTTTAGCAGTTAAGGCACTTACCTAATGACCCATGTTTGACTCTCCAGGTACAACATAAGCCAGACACTCAAAGCGGTGCAAATGCACAAGGTGGTACATGCATACATGGTGGCACGTGCATCTGGAGCTAATTGCAATGGTTGGAGACCCTGGTGCACTAACTGTCTCTCTCTCGTAAAATAAAGGTCAATATGTTTGGCTTGCCTAAAAAGAAATTTAAAGTATTCAGTGTTATTGCATGGTAATGAGGTTAAATGTCTGTAAAAGCACTTAGTGGAAACAGTTCTAGTAGTCTATTTAAACTGAGATACTTTCAAATAATCTCATACATTCTATGCTTTGCCTACTAGTTTACTCATGTGAGACAAGACTGTTGTCCTTGGGGTTTTTCTGATTTCTTTTGTCTTTAAAGTAGAGTTACACTTGTTTCTGTAAGCTCTCTTTGTAGCATTCTTACTCTTTCCTTTTTCATCTCTCTTTTCCCTTCCCCCTTTCATGCCATTATATATGCTGGTTAGAACCTAGCTCTTGAAGAAACAAACCCAAAGAGCTGTAACAATATCTTCCTAAAATAAATAATTATTTGTTAACAAATAATTATTGAAATAATAAGTCATTATTTTTTATTTTAAAATATTTATTTGTTCATTTCTTTGTGTGTAAGTGTGTATGTGTGTGTGTATGTCTACACATATTCCAATGTCTCGTGCTACTGCAAACAAACGCCACATGCAGTTACACCAATTTTGTATCCAGCATTACATAGGTACCTGGGGAATTAAGTACAGATCAACAGGCTTTGCAAGTAAGTGTTATCTTCCCAGCCCCTGTTTGTCTCATTTAAATCATATCTAATGATGATGTAGTTATTTTCTTTTAAATACCATGTAAAAGAGATGGTTTAAAATAAATAAGATTTTACAATCACTCTACCCTTTTATTAAGCAGATATGTTCAAGTCTTTCCTTAGTTATTTTAGGATTTAAGACGTATATCTAAATGATATAAATCTGAGGACTATGGATACAAAGTGATAGCAATGCTACAAAAATTATCCCCTATGCAAGACAATTCATTATATCTATATGTCTTTCCCTTCCTTAATTCCAAATTTCATCATTTTAATGCCATTCACTCCAATATATTTAGCATATCACTTTTCTGTTTTGGAATAAAAATGTGTATTATTTTTTAAATAAACTGATGACCATCAACTGGACATTTATAGGTTCTAGAAGAAAGGAAATTGATGACAACTCTGAAGCAAATAATCTTATTTTTAGTTTTCCATCACAATTACCTTTGACTATCATTCTTGCTGTAGACTGCAAGAGAATAAATAATGTGTCTGAGCTAAAAGCTAGGATGTGAAAAATAGCACATGGTTAAGGCCCGTGATTTAAACTGATCCTACTGCTTTCAAGTGCTCACTCTACATGTTGCTTGTACTGTAGCCCAAAGGAAAAAGTTGTTGGTAAAACATGTGCATACTTTTATGAATTAGTGTCATCTTATCCCTGGTATGCCTATACCAATTTACAGCTCCATTTACAGTGCATGAGTCCAAACTATCTACACCCAAATTTAATTATTTCATTGCTTTGTACTTTTTTGGCATACACACATGTGTAGAAGTTAATGATTTCAATTTACATTCACTTGTTTTCTAATTTGTTTGCATAACTACTCAAAATACATTTTATTCATGTTGATTTCATCTTCTATAAAACTTTGATTACTAATACAATATAAACAGGCATAAACATTTAGATGTATGGTGAGTAAATACCAAGGCCTCAAATCTGCCAAGGTTGTTAACATTATAGCTGTTTTTTATACATTTCTACTGGATTTCCCATATCTTCTCCACTGTATTTCATATATTCTGAAGAAATTCTTCCTCTTTCCACCCCATCCTTTAATTCTGTATGCGGTATTCTGTGTAAAATTATTTGTAATTTTTAAGGAGTAAATGTATTCTTATTTTCTTTTTAGCATTTGCGATAAGTACTTATATATAATAAAGCCTATGCAAGATAATATCCAAAATATTAACTTACATTACTTATTTATCAAGTATTATTTCACATTCTAATATTCCATCCATTTGAGGTTAATTTATATTTATGTATGATGTTACAATCTTTGTCTCTTTGTAAGTAGATACATTTTAGAGTATTGACTAAGTAATTCATCTTTTTCATAAACACTGTTTCTGAGCCATCAATTTTGTTATGCTATTTTAGAGCTGCTACAAAAGTGCAATTCTATCATAATTATTAGTGTATTTAAAAATGTGTGTGCATATGTATGTATATATGTGTGTTTGCATTTGACCTTACAGCATATGAACACCTAATGCTTGTGTCAGCTTTGTGTGTAGTCTATATGGGTGGCTTATGAATTGAACCCAATTAGGCAGCCTTTGCAAGCAAGTGCCTATAACATCTAATCCCTGGCCAATTTTGATACTTATTTGTCTCAATCTTCCAAGCCCAACTTCCTATTTTTAGCACTAATGGCTTGAGGTCTTCTTGACTTGTCTATGCAAATAATTGTAATCCCCTAAGTGAACACAGTTATCATTTTATCTCTTAGTTGCTCAAGTGCAGGTTTTGCTTTTATTTTCTTTGCCATAACTAGTCCTTCTAGGTGTGTTTTTAAAAATAGTGAGTGGTGTGAGAAGAAACTTGCACTATTCTTATTGACTTTAATAGACATTACCTAAAGTTTATGTCTCATATATGATTATTTTTTTTTTACATTTTCTGTTCTTTCTACCAAATTATAGATATTCATTTATAGCTCAGTTTCTAAGTTTATTTTAAATTCAAATATGTATTTTATCTTCATAAATTCCTGTACAAATTAGATGAACATGTAGTTTGTATAGCTTGAGTCATTGGTGTAAATATTTACATTTATGATTAATCAAAGTTAAATCATCACTATATTTCTGACTTAAAATGTATATCATTATGATGATATTTTAAAGTATACTTTCAAAGTACATACTGGAGAGGCAAGTTGTAATTCCAGCAAGTCTACCAAAAGAAGGGAGTTAGAGGCAGGAAAATATCCCAGAAGCTTCTGGGATAGCTATCTTAGTGGACACAGCAGTCACAAATAGAGATCTGGTGTCTGAAGTCCTCCTCGAGCCTCTATACATGCACCATGGCAGATATACAATATATCACAAATACACATGAATGTATACACACACACACACACACACACACACACACACACACACACACACACACTGTTATAGTCAATCTTTCTGTGAGTATATTTTTTCTAAAATTTTCACTCATTTGCCAAGATGGATACTGTGGGAAACTTATTGAAGCTATTTACTTCAGTCTTCTCACTTGTCAATACAAAAATATTAGAGAGTACCCCATTGGATTTTAGTGAAGCTTAAATTAACTAATGCAGTAACACATTTTGAATATGTCATTTCTGCACTACATGCATAATAAATGGGAACTCTCATTACTATAATGCACAGTAAAACTATTAGTATTCTCTTTCCAATCTAACCCCTTTCCTTAAGATTTCTGTACTCAATCTATGCAATTTCAATAATCTATGTTAATGCAACTTGAAAACTTTATCCTAGATTTTAGGGCTCAGCTTCATTATCAGTGTTAATCTTTTAGAAAATAGTAAATTTAGTAACTTTTATTTATTTTCTATTTCATGTTCTTATTACCACCTGGATTGACTGCTTCTTGTGTTGGTGACATCTTCTATGAGTTATTTACAAAAACTCTCCATTGTGTGTATTTTCTAAGGTTTTTTTTATACTATGTAGCTTATTAATGTTTCAGCCTCACATTTCAGCTGGCTCACGTCTCTTTACTTCCAACTTTTTGATGATATTTTATGATTTTCTTGTATCCACTGCTAATTGGTATGGATGATACCTGGCCCTTGCTCTTTTGGTAACCAACATTAAAAATGAGAAAACTGTTACAATTAAAATGGGCTTTAATTTTTAAAATCATAATGAATATTTCTTGTTAACAGTTTACCAAATTGCTCAAACCCTTCACGTGCTTCATATTTTCTTCTGTAACTTCAGCTTATTTCATTTACATATGACATGCATGGCCTAATAATAACATAGAATATCAACAATAGACAAAAGAAATAACTCCATCTGTGGTGCTTTGAATTTAATGTAATTCACAGCATCAGGTGTTTGTAATTAAGCTTCCTGTTTAGTGTTCAGCTGGTGGAATGTTTGGGTAGCAGAGACTTGCTTGAGGAGGAACATTGCTAGGTGAGGACGCTGAGATGATTAGTCTAGCCCACAGGCAGTTAGATGCTATGATTCCCTCTCTGCTACAGATATGTGATTTTGTATACTAGTTATTTTTCTCCACCATGATGAAGCTTCTAGAAACTGTAAGCCTGAAATAAACATTTTACTTTCATTAGTTGTTCCAATTTTGGGGTTTTGTTCTAGTAACAAGAAGCTAACTGACACAAAATCTAAGTCCAGCTTAGTAAGCCAGTAAGTTTATTGGAGTATGTTTTTCTGTCATTTTTTTTCGGTCATGCAGACAATCCCATCCCCTCTTGATTATTTTAGCACTTACAAAACCAATATGCATGTTGATGCCTGTCATACAAATCCTCCAGACCCAATACTCCTCATATAAATTATGTTCTTTCATGAGTCTCAGCAAAAACACAGAAGCCCTAGAGTCCTTTCTGAATTGACTTCCTTCTTAATTCCTTGACAAATTAATCCTACTAGGGCTGGAGAGACTGCTCAGTTGTTAAGACATTTACCTACAAAGCCTAAGGACCTGAGTTTGGTTCCACAGTACCCACCCAAAGGCAGATGCACAAAGTGGAACATATATCTGGAGCCTGTTTGCAGCAGTTGGCAGTCCTGGTATGTCCATTCTCTCTGCTTGCAAATAAATAAAAATATTTTTATAAAAGAGAATCCTATCTAGCCCAGTGATATGAAATCACACATAACTCTCTTATTCACATTTGCTTCATTATCATTTATTTCTACCTCATTTTCTCACTTCTCATTGTTGGTTCCTTTCTATGGCCTCTAAGGTTTTGGATCACAGAAGATGTTTAGCAGTGACCTAAATTGTACCCTTTTTTCCCTTTTGGATCTCCTGGCTAACAAAGAAAAGTAGCAAACCAATACCTCCAACTCATCCTTTCTTTTTATCTAATTGAACTGCAAAAACAGAAGCTATCATGAGAATACTAATCATATGTCATTTTCTTCTGTAACTCTTTACTTAAATGAAAAATTCCTGCAGACAGCTATCTCGGCTTCAGTTGCACGTCTTATTAGCCATCACAGCAGCCTCACAATAACTGCAACAACTTACCCACAATCCTGTTCTGTGCATGCTGCTTTCAAGCATTGTCATGCTTGCTCTAATCCTTCAACTAATATGCAAGATTCTGCTCATCAAGCAGGCATGCAACTCCATGTCATACAAAAGATGATGTCCATCCTGGGATCTCTCCATGGACACTCCACTCATAGAATGCTAAACCCTGGTTGAACATTCTACCTAGGAAGCATGCAACAACGACTTCAGAAAGGAGGCAGACCATCCCATAGGTTGTAGTTGCCTTCTTGTTGCTGAACAAAAATACCTGACTAGAAACCACTTAGAGGTATAGGAGAAAAGGGTTTATGTCAGGCTTACAGATTCTAGTGGAAGGTACATTATGGCAGAAGAAGCTGGCTCACTTCATCCTACATGCACAGAAGAGAGAGGTGGGGGGGGGGGAAACAGCCAGGGTTCAAGCAGTTGTAGGACATACCTACTCAAGATCTGCCCACAGTGACACACACACTTCCTGCAACAGGACTCTGCCTGCTGGGGACTTAATTAGTAAGCTTAATCTGAACAACAAAAAAAAATAATAAAAAAATTAAAAAAATAAAATAAAATAAAATAAAATAAAATAAAGAAAGAAAGAAAGAAAGAAAGAAAGAAAGAAAGAAAGAAAGAAAGAAAGAAAGAAAGAAAAGAAAACCCTGAAACTATGACACACATTTACATTCACAACCACCACATTCTGCCTCTGGCCACAGAGAATCATGATCATCTTACAGAGCAAAATGCTCTTACTCCAACTTCAAAAGCATGCATAGTATTTACCAATTTTTACATTGATCAAGTGTCCAAAGTCTCATCTGAAATTCAAGACCATTTTCTTAAGTGTGAGCCTTGTAAACTTACAAAACAAGTCATATTCTTTGAACACATAATGCCACAGAGAAAACAATACTATTGCCCCCCCCCAAAAAAAATGTATAAAACGGAAAGGACAAATACAAAATCAATAACTACCAGGCAAATGTCAAACATCTGAAGTTCCAAATCTGACAACTGTAACCAATGACAAAGTCTCCCGGTTTGTAAACTTCCCACCTCTAGCCGAGCTGTTCATAGCCCAGGGAAAATCAATCACAATCCAGGAGATTTCCTGGGCAGTTGTCCCAAAATCCTAGCATCTTCTTAGTTTTCCACTGCAACTCATGAATTATCATTATAGTCCCATATAATAACCTTACTGGGTCTTCATCCTGGGATGAACCTCCTTCACATTATTGCATCTTAGGAGCTCCTAGGACCATGGAGACTTCAGATCTGTCTTCTCTGTATGCTTGATGTGTCGAAATAACACCAGGTAGGCAGTATAGATAAATTTGTAAATGCAGTGGGGACAAAACCTCCACTTTACCACTCTCAAATTAAATGACCTCCCTTCAAAAATATATGTATCCTTACTAGTTTGAGCCTCCGTTGGGTTGGTTTTACCCTCAGGGAATCTTTATTGTTTTCACAATGCAAAAAGATTGACCCACTTTAATGGTGGTACTCTCCTTAACAATTGCAGTTTAAGTAGCCTACATCTACCCTTTGTGCCTAGAACTTCAAACTTGTATAAAATGTGTTCCTATGTTAAACTGTATACCATTCATATCTTTCCATTTTATACTGCTGTCAAGCATACCAGTCCATTGTTTTTTTTTTTTTTTTTTTTTTGGTTTTTCGAGGTAGGGTCTCACTCTAGCCCAGGCTGACCTGGAATTCACTATGGAGTCTCAGGGTGGCCTTGAACTCACAGTGATCCTCCTACCTCTGCCTCCCAAGTGCTGGGATTAAAGGCCTGCGCCACCACGTCCAGCTCCTGTCCATTGCTTTTATAATCAACTTTGCTCAAATTTTCAAGGTATAGCAGAATGCAGTTAGCCTTTTGACACTAGCCCAGTTCCAACAAAGTTCTTATTTCCCCTTTTGAAAATTCATAAGTCAAGCTTTTGCAATCCACAGTTCTTTCCACATTTAACATTTTCAAACTCTCAACAGAATAACCCATATAGCTTCCCTTACAAGACTTTTCCATTCCAAAGTACCAAGTCCTTCCACACTCCCCCTGCAAATATATTCCAAGAGACAAACCTACATGGTTAGATTCATCAAAGCACCCACCCCACTACTTGGCACCTATTGTCTGTTGCAGTTGCCTTCTCATTGCTGGGACTAATTTAACCAGGAGTTTATAAGAGGCTTACAGATTATTGCAGGCTTACAAATTCTAGGATAAGCTTTATCATGACAGAAGCTGGTTCACTTCATCATACATCTCCAGCAGATCTGTGGCAGTTCTATTGACATTTTATTATAGATTGCTTTGTCTTCAGTATGATCAGCACTTCTTATGCATACATGCTTACTTTGGGTCAAGAGTTCATCCAGACCAATGAGTAAATTAGACAAAGAGCATAGAATCTCTAAACATTCCATTTAAGTTTTGATCATCTGTGCTTTTTAGTCCACAATTACAATAAAGCAGAGGGAAACTTGTCACATTGCTCTAGTTGAATGGACTGAAATGTTGTAAGATTAACTTTAAGACAAGTTATAAATCAAGAATTTAATATAGAAAGCATCTCACAGCAACTTCCCCAGCAAAGTTATTTATAAGGTCTATAAAAAATAGTCCTACATTCCTTCCCACAATTAATTCCCATATTATGTTCTTATAGATCATTCCCACAAGTTTAAATGCAGGAAAGACTCATGGTGAAGCCAACTAACTATATTGTCCCTTTCTACTATCTAACACAATAAGAAATAGCTTTCTACTTCTATTATTCTCTGTCCCTACACAGGTATATTTTTTGTGAAGGCAAAATCCTCCTCTCATATTCCCTAGCATCTAATATGCTGTCAGTCATGGACAGGTTATATGAGTAACTAGGAGAAAAAATAATGACCAACTGTAGTGAACATTAACAAAACCATAAAAGTGCCATGGGGAGAGAACATGCTGTGCTTACTGCAGCTACATAAATGTGTTTTAATGAATAAATAAGACAAGAGATCTCAAGGAATTTCTTGAAAAATACTAAGCATTAAGTATTTATCCCATTAACAGTAGAGCTTTGCCAGCATTTATATACAGTCCTCATTCTTTTTTTTTTTTTTTTTCAAATGTATAACTTTCATAGTGTAGTCCACTCAAAACTGTCTGGCAAAAATGTCTCCGTGGCTTATAACGATGGCAGGCCACCTCTGAGTATTTCACTGCTTAAGACCTTGTCATCACACACAGATAATTGTTATGATTTATGTGCTTGCAAAGAACCTTTGTACAGGATAACCTCTTTCAGTCACTCTTATTATGTAACTGACAAAGCACCTTGAGATTTTGGATCTACTGCTTTCATAGAGCCTCCCTGGGTTTACTGACAGGTCTGACTATTTTATTGATTACATGCACACACACACACACACACACACACACACACAAACACATCAAGTATACATCATATATATTTTTCTTTTCTCAGTTGTAGACAATTTTATAAATTAAACTAAAATATTTGGTTTCTATTGTAGAAAGGTGAATTTTAAGATAACTTAGTCTTTGATATTTAGAAATTATTAAACTTCATTAAAAATATATTGGCATTCAGCTGAGAATGTTAACACAGAAATATCTGCTTATGTTTATAATGGTGGTTAAATAAAACACTAGATACATATGTAATATTCAAAGATTAATGCAAACTATTATGTTGTCTTAACTATGAAATATTTAGAGTAATCCAACAATTCATGCTTCTCAAAGGGAAAAACCTCAACTTTTATGATTATTTTCTACAAAGGAAAAAAAAAATCTCCCTAACAAATACTGTTTATAATGCATTGGTTTTTGAGGGAACAATCACAAGTCATTTGCAATTTTCTGTATTATTACTCTGCTTTCCATCAAAAGCATACAAGATTGTAAAAATGCTATTAAAATAATGATTTCTGGTGCACATTATGCATGTTGGAATTTGTCCTTTATTCTTTATTTCACTTTTGTTCTCCTTTCCTCTCTAATTCCACATAAAGTCATATTAATGTGTTGAATAGAACATTACTTAAGCCAAAGACTTTCAAACAAGGTTTTCTATCTTCATATTTCTTCCACACACTTTCATTTAATGGGTTGCTCTTAAGCATGTTTGCAAAAGTGAAAAACAAATGAAGTAAAAATATTAAAATCATGAGAATGTTTATTCTAACTAGATGGAACTTTATTTAATTTTTTATTTTATTTATTTGAGAGAGAGAGAGAGAGAGAGACAGGAGCAGATAGAGAAAGAATGGGTGTTCCAGGGCCTTTAGACACTTCAAAGCACACCAGACACATGGCTCATTGGGTTTGCAGGCAAGCACCTTGACTGTTAAGCAATCTTTCCAGACCCTGATGTTACTTTCTTAATGATCCTATACCTAAATATTAAGTAGGGTTACAAGTTTTTTCCAAAACTTAAATATATAGGAAGCAAAAATATTGGGTGATCACTTTATTAGTTTTGATACCTATTTCATACAATTTCTTGGTATCCTAAGTTGTTATATATTTCATTGTACAAATATAGTGATGGCACTGACCAGATCAAACTAAATATGTAATGGGGCTAGAGAGATGGCTTAGCATTTGAGGTACTTCCCTGCAAAGCCTGAGGACCTAGGTTTGATTTCCCAGACCCGATTTAATATGAGATGCACATGGTTACACATGTGTTTGCCATTTGTTTGTAGAGGCTAAAGGCCCTAGCATGTTATTCTCTCTCTCAAATAAATAAATGAGTAAATAAATTAATTAATGAACATACAGTGAGCATAATAAACACATATTGAGTGTTTGGGAGGAGAATTTTGATAGTGCTTGGACTACTACAATTCCATCAGATAGTCATTGGTTCTCTTAAGCCAAAGGACAAAGATCAAAGCTGTGCTGTCAAAAAAGAAAGCCGTGGTTTTAACTAACCACGGCTGACATTTGCCACTACCCATTTGGCTTAAGGGACACTTTTAGCAATATAAAAGAAAAATAATGTCATGGTGGCTATTCTGTGAGGTAATTTCAGACATTCATTTCACCTGGTCTAAGCAGTTTAGCAGATCCATTACTATGTACTGTGACAATTCTAAAATCACTTGCACTGTTTAAGCCATTTAGTCACAGAATAAATGAATAATACAGGTAATATCAAAACTAAGTTGTATTTGGAATATTGGGTGATAAAACATCTTAAAATTTATAGTAAAAATAAATAATGTCTGGAGAGATAGCTCAGCATTTAAGGCAATTGCCTGTAAAGCCTAACAACTTGGGTTCTGTTCCCAGTGCCCATGTAAAGCCAGGTTCACAAGGTGTGGTCTGTATTTGGAGTTTATTTGCACTGGTAGATACTTTGGCTCTTTCTTGCTTTCTTCCTTCTTTCTTTCTTTCTTTCTTTCTTTCTTTCTTTCTTTCTTTCTTTCTTTCTTTCTGTCTTCCTTTCTTTCTTCCGTCCTTCCTTCGTTTCTTTATTTATTTACTTTTGTTTATTTCTTTTATTGTTTTTCTGTCTCTCACTTTCTGTAAGAAAATAAATATTAAAAATAAAAAGAGGGCTGGAGAGATGGCTTAGCGGTTAAGCGCTTGCCTGTGAAGCCTAAGGACCCCGGTTTGAGGCTCGGTTCCCCAGGTCCCACGTTAGCCAGATGCACAAGGGGGCGCACGCATCTGGAATTTGTTTGCAGAGGCTGGAAGCCCTGGCGCACCCATTCTCTCTCTCTCCCTCTATCTGTCTTTCTCTCTGTGTCTGTCGCTCTCAGATAAATAAATAAAAAATTAAAAAATAAATAAAAAATAAAAAGAAACTGCCTGTGTCTGTAATCTATTGGACTTGATTTTTTAACTGATGAAGGTTTATATTTCCCCAAAGTACAGTAAACAAAAGCAAATGAACAAATGGGGTGAAACTACACTAAAAAGTTTATTCAGAGCAAAGAAAAAAGAGAAAAGACATAATTTTCAGACTGTATATATGCAAAATGTCATGATAAATTTCATGTTTATGTGTAGTCTATGTTAATAAGACATTAAGTTATAATAAAAACTTTGTGTTTATGAAAAACGAATGGCCTTTAAGTCTTAATTAATATAGTGAAAGGATATATATATGTACACACACACACATATATATGTGTGTATGTATGTGTGTGTATATATATATATATATATAATTTGTAATATATGATAATCAAAGGCTAATAATCTATCTGCAACAGAAAGTTTCAACCTACATTTCTCCTACATTAAAAAACTGAATTTATTAGTTGATGCTAAGTGAAGACCAATTAACACAAGTTATATAGTTCTAAATTACAGTCATAGTTTTGTATGCAAACACATATGTTGCAATTCTTTTTGCTAGCAGCAAGACATGTTCCCTAAAATTTAGGATAGTAAGTTCTCTATTGCAGTGTTAAGTCAAATTTTATATTTAACCTTAATTATTTAACTATTCATGTGAGATGACAGAGTTGAGGGTACGTTATTCTTTTCAACTGCTTTGTGATGTGGCTGTGAAAATCATGTGTTATGAGAGCATCAGGGAAAAGCCTGACACTGAGGAGACAATGAGCCTCCACTGCTGCCCCACTCCAGCATATGCCTCTTCAGGGATCTTTACTCTTTCCTACTTCTCCTGGGGTGGACAATGTTCTAATGGTCATGCCATGCTAAAATCTCCTTTATTTATTTATTTACTTACTTACTTATTTAGAGAGAGAGAGAGAATTGTTATACCAGGACCTCAGGCCCTACAATTGAACTCCAGACACTTGTACTACCTAGTATGCATGTGTGACCTTTCGCTTGCCTCATCTTTTTACATCTGGCATATGTGGGATCTGGAGAGTTGAACATGGGTCCTTAGGCTTCACAGGAAGCCCCTTAACCACTAAGCCATCTTCCCAGCCCTGAAATCTCCTTTTCTATGAAAGGAAAATGTCCTGGAAAAAAAAAATTTAGTTGACTTTTCTTTGTGAATTGTAAGATAAATCTAGAATGATGAAAATCTGAGGATGCTATATTTCTAGAATATGAAAGACTCTAGTTTTGTTAAGATGATAAAAGTGTAAGATGATAATAGCTATGGAAATTTTAAGCACATAGCTTAACAGTCATTAACAAGGATATATAGCTTCCTAAATGCTTACTCTCTGCTTTGGTAAATGGCTTTGTGCTATATTTAAAGTAATAAAAGTTACTTGAATGTTATTTAACTTGGTCCCTTCTTCTTTATAACATTTAAAATAACAGCTTGCTAATTTTACCAGTAAGTGTGTACATGGAATTTATATTTTTTCCATTGCTTCTCCAAGAATTTCAGAAGTTTTATTCTTGTTTTTAGAATGAAAATTAATGCAAAACCCGTTCCATCATTTCACAATAAATGTGTTCAACACAAATCATAATAAAATATGAACATTCCATTTTATAATCTGGAATCATTCTCTAATATTTGCAATAACACTGGAAAGTACGTCTATCTATGCTATAATATGAATGAATTTTCAAGGAAAAACATCTAAGTTAATTGACATGATCACATTTACAAGAGGAAATAAAGATCCTAGTATATTCTAGTATACTCTTTCTATCTACATATATAGTACTATATATTATGTATCACGTTATAATATGTAAATTATGATATGTAATTTATTATGTAATATATATGAATATTTATAATAGTCTCAAGTTTTTAAAATATTTTTATTTATTTGAAAGCAGAGGGACAGAGAGAGACAGTCAGACACAGAGAGAATGGTCACACTAGGGCCTCTAGCAACTGCAAACATGATCCAGGTTCATGCATCCCTTTGGTGCATGTGGCTTTAGGTGAGCACTGGGGAATTAAACACAGGTTGTTAGCCTTTGCATACAAATACCTTAATTGTTGATCCATTTCTCCAGCCCTCCAAATTTCAAGTATAAATATGCACTGAAAATTACTTTCTTTAAGCCACATCTTGAAAACTGATAAATAGGTATTTGGTTTCTATGTAAACTGTAGCATACTTATCACATAAACACCAGAATTCTGCACTCAGTAGTTATTGGGCCATATTACATCAGCAGGCCTATTTTTGAAGTTAATCATGAAATAATATAATGTAGCTGTATCACTGTTAACTTCTATTTATTTAGTTAGCAACAGATTCTCATGTAGTCTGACTGTCAGGAACTTAGCCATGTGGCCAGTCCTGGACTTAAATTCCTGATTATCCTGCCTCATCCTACTAATTGCATTCTTTTTCTTTTTTTCTTTTCTTTTTTTTTTTTGTTTTTTTTGTTTGTTTTGTTTTGTTTTGAGGTGGAGAAAATGGTTTATTTTGGCTTATAGACTCAAGGAAAGCTACATGATGGCAGGGAAAAATGATAACATGAATAGAGGGTGGATATCAGCTCCTGGCCAATGTCATGTGGACAGCAGCAGTGTGCCAAACCTTGGCAAGAGGAAGCTGGCTATAACAAACATAAGCCCAACACCAACAATATACAGCCTCTAAGAGGCTTTAATTCCCAAGTTTTCACTAGCTGAGGACCTAGCATTCAGAACGTACAAGTTTATAGGGGACACCTCAATCAAACCACCACTTTCTGTTCCTGGCCTTATAAACTGATAATCATTCATGATGTAAAATACAATGCATTCAGTCCCCATAAATTTTATCAATTCCAATGATGTTCAAACATCCCCATAGTCCAAGGTCTTTTAACTGTGCCATAATACCCAAATAGTAGTAGTAGTAGTAGTAGTATTGATGTAGAATAAACATTGATACTTAAAACACTGGCTTTTGGCATATCAAAGAAATATTCAATCAATAAAATATTTAAAACAAATAGGGAAAACATTAAACTCTGTAGTTCCAAGTCCTACAATCCTAGTCAGTGACAATTCTCCAAGTCCAATAAGTCTAACAAGCGACAAGTCTCTGGAATTCCAATTCTGCCTTTCCAGCTAGACTACTTACAGTCTAGCAGCTCTCCTTGGCATCTGTATCATAGTCCTGCTATATGCATTGGGTTGCCACTGCAACCCAGCGTGCATCCTTGTAGCTCAGAGATAATTCAACAAGTCTGATTCACGCTGTTCATTGCCATTTCCAAAACAACAAAACTGTACTTCACCTTCAATGACCCTTTCTTTCCTGCATTTGTTATATTCCACAGTACCAGATAGGCTATCAGTTTGTTAGTACAGGAAGGAATAAAGCAGTCTTTGAAGAGCAGGTCATGCTAATAGGATTCAGGCCCCTGCAAAAGAATCTGCATTCTTTCTGTTGTTACAATTCAGGTCAGCTGGCCCAATACCAATGGTTGTAATCTCTCAAACAATTACAGATGACTGGGCAGTAGTTTAAGCCCAAAGATTTTATTTATTTCTTTGCCATATCCTCTGCTCACACAAGTCTATTTTTATATAAGGTAACCTTGTACAAGTTCTCAAGACATGGAAATAACAGCAAGTCTATCACACAAACTTCTTCTAGCCCAGTCTAGGCAAAGCTTTTTCTTCCCTAAGCCAAACTATACAGTCCATAGTTTTTATTGCATTCATGTCTTGCAACTCTGACCAGAATAGTTAATCAAGGTGTGCTTATAGCACTTTGGGGCATCCCTTTGGCCAAGGTTTCAAATCCTTCCACATTTCTCCCTCAAATCAGTTCCAGTTGACCAAAGCCACATAGTCAGGTTTCTAGCAGCAATGACTCCACTTCTTAGAACCAATTTTACTATTGGAGTCAACTTCATGTTGCTGGCAGAAAACACCCAAGCAAGAGTAGACTGTGGAAGAAAAGGGTTTATTTTGGCTTACAGACTTGAGGGAAAGCTCCATGATGCACAAGATAGATTTTCTTACAGTCCCAATCATCTTCCATGGTCATGCCTCCATTTTTTTTTTATAACATTAAGTAAGATAGAGAAGGATTAGCAATGAGAAGGTCAAGCATTTTCACCAAATGTGATGGTGTAGACTGCCACAGGCCATCAGGGCTTTTGAAGACAAAGACTTATTAGATGTAAAAGACAAACATTATCATTTCCAGAAATTTAACAGGTAAAAATTCCACTGCATTTGAGTATACTTTAAGTCCTGAGCATTAATCAAAAGCTATATAATTATGTATACCACTACTTATGAATAAAAGTATGGTACAAATACCATGCTCAGTAAGTTACCTTTTAGGCTTTGACTCCTTCAAAAGGAAACATAGAAAGGGTTTTTAAAAGACTAGGACAGGCAAAAGGGATGGCTTAGCAGTTAAGTGCTTGCCTGTGAAGCCTAATGACCTCAGTTCAAAGTTTGATTCCCCAGGTCCCATATAAGCCAGAGACACAGGTGTCACATGTGTCTGGAGTTTCTTTGCAGTGGTTGGAGGCCCTGGTGCACCCATTCTCTTTCTATCTATGTGCCACTTTGTCTGTCTGTAACTATCAAATAAATAAATAAAAATAAACAATGATTTTTTTTAAAAAAGGCTAGTACATGTTCAGTGATTGTCCAACATAACCATATTTATGAAATTCACGGAATTAAATTTGCCAACCTATTAAAGAAATTGAATATTTTTATGAGGCTGGGTTTATAGTTTCTCCTTGCAATATAAACCAAGGAAATTAAACTTCATATATTGCCAAACCAAAATGAATGAGTAAATAAAAATTGCATAGCTGAGAGATGGCTCAGCACTTAAAATCACTTGTTTATGCCTGATGGCCCAGGTTCAGTCTTCCAATATGTGTGAAAATCCAGATCCACAAAATGGTGCATGTGTCTACAGTTCTTTTGTAATGGCAGGGGCCCTGGTGCACATATGCCCCCCTACCCCAAATAATAAATGAAAACATTTTTAAAATATAAAAATCCCCCAAACAACAAAATACCCATTTATCTTATTTTTTTTTAATTTTCTAGCATTTCTAGTTTGTGGCATTGCAGTATAACTTGGTAAACTGTTGGTATAAGAAGCTGACTAAGTGGTACATTCATGACATAATTTTTAATTCACTTCCACATTTGTTAATGTCATATACTGTTGCTTCTGGAGAGAACTTGCCTTGTTTACATATTTAGTAAATACATATAGACTTTCTACATAGCAGGTATAAAGATACAATTATTATTATACCTGATTGTGCCTTGATCAAATCAAGAAAATTAATTTTGTTGGTAAACCTAGAATGGGGGGGGGGTATTTTGAATGAGTGCTCAGTCTTACTGTTAAAATACCACTCTAAATTTCTTTGCATGCTTGATTTGTATTTCTCTGATGATAAAAGAAATACAGAAACCTAGAAGATAAGGAGGATTAGCTGAAAATGATGGTACTTACAACAATGCACGGCATAACACTATATAAGTGAAAACGTAACTTCCAAATTGTAATTTCATTCCTTTTCTCAAAGAACAATTAAATTTCAGTAAGAGTAATTGAAAGCTATCACTGAAAACTATACTTGCTTGAGGGCACATCAACATTTTCTTTCAGGGGCCACTTTGTGAGAGAAGAGACCTGTGCCGAAGGATTGAGTTGTTCATTTTTTGAAACATGTTCACTACATCCCATGTAGAAGGGATTCTGGACAGCCTCACATGGCTATTGCCAGACAGTCTGTCTACTGATGCCTAGACATGATAAATGCATGGAAAAGTTCAATTCTCCAAGGTTTCCCTCCCATTCTTAAAATTATGCATACACAAGAATATCTCCAATTTTGTCACGCCAAATTTGAAGGGTGTTTCTTATGCAATTGTTTGACATAGCAGCATATTATTGCTACAGTTTCTTTAATCATTAGAGTGTAGTTTTCTTCACTTATTTGAATGTGTTTACAGCTACTATGAAACCATTGAGAGCTAAGTCTAATACCAAGGGCCCCTTAAAACCATGAAAGCTTTTAGTGTGGACCATCCTTTTATTTTTAATTCATTTGAATGTCTATTAATTTTTGCTTGGAAGCTGGAAATTTTAGCTTAACTTATCTAAATTCCAACTTATGATAATTTTCTTTTGGAAAAACTGTGAAATTCTTTCTGATCCACCTTGCAGCCATAGCAAAGAATATAAGATGATACCAACCATTTGGTCCAAAAGCCATTGTCTAGTGTTGAAGTTAGACTATCCTTTGAATTCTCTCTGTCTCTGTCTCTCCCTCCTTCCCTCTCTCTCTCTCTCTCTCTCTCTCTCTCTCTCTCTATATATATATATATATATATATATATATATATATATGATTTATTTATTTGAGAGTGAGAAAGACACAGAGAGGGAGAGAATGAGCCTCCAGCCACGGCAAAAGAACTATGCACCCCCTTGTGCATCTGGCTTATGTGGGTCCTGGTTGCAGGCAAACATCTTAACTGCTAAGCCATCTCTCCAGGCCTGAACTTACTCTTAACTGAACATTTTATAGCATCTCTATATAGGTGGATTTTTAAATGCCATTTATAATTGTTATTTGTGGAAAGTACAACCACTTTACTCATCTTATTTCATAAGAAGTATTATTGCAATTTTATTTACACATTTTCCTCTATTAAGGCTCAAATATAAAATACATCAATGGGTATGGGAATAAGATGTCCACCATTATGACTTTACTGTTTTAAGAATTATCTCTGAACATTATCCATTTGAAGTGAAATTATCCCATACTATATTTAGGATCAGTTATTGCTCAGAATTCACCACTGTTCTTCTTCCAGTCTTTTATGAATTGTTGATTGCCATCTTTCTTTGAGTCTAGAGAAGGTAAGCCTTTATGAGATTTAATTATTAGAACTCTGTCTCTGAAAGACAACTGAATTTTACTGTTGTTTGTCCCACCCTTTTCTGAAATTCATAGAGTAAATAAGGTTTAAACTTTTGTAGGTGGTCATTGAATTAGTGAGTGTTCTGTTTTCTTTTAATAAATACCCTTTTTGCTAAAGAAAAAAGTTTATATTGGAGATTGAAGATCAGAAATTTTTTGTTCTTTCTTTCTTTCTTTCTTTTTCTTTTTTTTTTTTTGAATAAGGGGAGATTCACTGCTGCTTTGTTATTTCCAGAAAAAGAGAAGCACAAAAGATGCTGCTCTGGTGGGTTTTCTGTCAGATCTCTATGGTGAGTTTAAAAAGGTCCATGTTAGGAAGAAGAGCCCATGCAGAGGGGAGCCTCATAATGGACATGGCTGACTCCAGACATACCACAGCTGCAGATACATCACTGAGCTTCAGATAATAGAGTAGATCATTACACAGGCATTTTAAATAGCACTGCCTATTGTAATGAACACAGTACTTTTAAAACAATTAGTCCTAAAAGATATTTTATGATTTCCAGATCTAGTATATAAAGCACATGGTATAGGACACATGTCAAAGTGATGATATATAAGTACCATTTTATATTATAGAATGTATTATTCTGTGAGATTCTATGGTAACAAATGCAATGGTGTTTTCACATATTTTAGATATATACTTGGAACTTTTAATCACGCACATTGATAAATATAGCTTTACTTGTAAAGAATGGGATTGCGTTCTTTAGCTCCTAACTTCATGTTCAAGGACAATGACCACTGGGATGTATTAAAGATACTTGTTTCCTGCCACTTGTGCTATATGGCATCTTATGTGCACTTCTCACAGAATTAAAGCTTTCTTCAAATTGGGGGCTCCTCCTTACCTAGAAGCAGCTGTTGCAAATGTTTTTTTTTTTAAACATTTTTTAAATTTTTTTAAATTTATTTATTTGAGAGCGACAGACACACAGAGAAAGACAGATAGAGGGAGAGAGAGAGAATGGGCACGCCAGGGCTTCCAGCCTCTGCAAATGAACTCCAGATGCGTGCGCCCCCTTGTGCATCTGGCTAACGTGGGACCTGGGGAACTGAGCCTCGAACCGGGGTCCTTAGGCTTCATAGGCAAGCGCTTAACTGCTAAGCCATCTCTCCAGCCCAAATTATTTTATTTATTTATTTATTTATTTATTTAGTTTTTCAAGGTAGGGTCTCACTCTGGTTGAGGCTGACCTGGAATTAACTCTGTAGTCTCAGGGTGGCCTCGAACTCATGGCGATCCTCCTACCTCTGCCTCCCGAGTGCTGGGATTAAAGGCGTGAGCCACCACACCTGGCGTAAATGTTTTGATAGGTGAGTTTGGATTCATTAGTTTTCCCTGTGACAAAAATAATAGCCTGAGAAGCTTTAAAGGCATACCAAAAATGAGAACTAAACAGACATTTTTCTTGAACTCAGCACATTCACTCTGGTAGTTAGATATGGTATATTTGTATGAATACTATTTACCTAAAATTAGAATTCATAAAAAGTAATCATAATTTCTGCTACAAAATAGATAATTAAAGAAGTCTATATTCAGTCTTATTTTGTAGAAAATATCCAACAAGATATGCTTCAAACATTTTTCTCTGCATCTTTGGATGATCTTTCTTCATCAATAATCACATAGTCTAGGACTTCCGGTTAAGATGGAGGCATAGGTACCACGCCAAAGCAGCCTACGGGGGGGAAAGACCAAAAAAAACTCAGCAAAATACACACTTTTACTAAAAAGTGAGGTGTATAGGAAGTTGAGGCGGCAGCGGAGAAGTGGAAGAGTTATAGAGCATCCAGAGCCTGCACAGGCGGGAACAGCGGCTCCGGGGCGGCTCGGCTACCCGCCGCAACCGCGGAGCGGCAGAAAACCGCCGGACTCTCGGCTCGAGCCGCAGGACAAGCCAGGTGCGGGATTTTCCCCTCACACCACGCTCTCCGCAACTCGGGAAACGTGAGGGGAGAACGGCAGCGAGCAACGGAGGGAGGAGCAGACCGCGAGGAAAAGCACACGTGGAGAAGCGATACAACCAGAGCAGCCGCGGCTCCCTCCCCTCCCCCGCCGCCTGAACCCAGCTCCAGCGAACACAGCAGCGGCCCGGGACCCGGCCACGCCAACTTGGGCTGACGGCGGGACCCAAGCAGGAGCAGAATTCGGCAGCAACTTCAGCGGCTCCAGCACCGGTACCAGTGGCCCCAGAAGCAGCGGACCCAGGAGCGGCAGCGGTGGCAGATCCCGCAACAGCGGCTTTGGGGTGAGCAGCAGTGGTGGACACGGCAACGGCAGCTTCAGCAGCGGTGGGGGCTCCGGGGGTGGCAGCTACAACAGCTTCAGAGGCGGCAGCAGCGACTCAGTTTGCCCCATAGGAAAAGCAAGTGCGCAGCTCCAGAAATCAGAACAGCAGCCCGACGACCCAGGCAGCAACTTGACTGAGACCACAATCACCCAAGGTAACTGGGATTGCACCAGGGAAGGGTCTCACTTGGTCACAAGCTGACTTGGATCCCTCAACAGACCAGAAATCTAAACCTCTTTGTTGATAGAGGATCTGGTCATTATAATAACTACTCTTGCATACATACTCGGGGCTGTTTTTGATGGAATGGGTACAGTGTTTAGTTAAATTTTAGAATCTACCAGTATATTATTCCACTCAGCCTGCTTGAAAACTCCTATAGCAGGGAAACTCAACCCCTAAGAACATCTTTGTAGATACTCTGAGAGTCTTAAGAGCCACACCTAATACCTTAAGGTCCTACCCTGAAAATATATTACATCAAATCAATTGATACAGCTAAGAATACACAGATAGCTAGAAAATCCAAGCATTAACTTAATCCAAGATGCAAAAATATATACATTATAACACAAGAAACACTAAAAAGCAAGACGATATAAATCCACCTAAAAGTATTAATGCATCAGAAATGTCCTCCAGTGAGAAAGAGTTAGAGGAAATGCCTGAGAAAGAGTTCAAAAGAATAATTATAAATATGTTCAAAGAGGTCAAAGAACACATGAAAACAATCAAAGAAGAAATCAAAGAGGAAATCAAAGAGGAAATCAAAGGAATCAAAGAAGAGGCAGGACACCAATTTAATGAAATAAAGAAGGCAATACAAGACATAAATAGAGAAATAGAAATAATAAAGAAAAACCAGTCAGAATTACTAGCAATGAAGAACACAGTTAATGAAATAAAAAACTCTGTAGAAAATCTCACCAGTAGGATGGATGAGGGAGAGGACAGAATATCTAAGCTAGAAGATCAGGTGGCAGACCTAATGCAGTCCAACAAAGAGAAAGACAAACTTATAGAAAAGTATGAGTGGGAATTTCAAGATATTCGGGACACTATGAAAAGATCCAATATAAGAATTCAGGGCATAGTAGAAGGAGAAGAATTCCACTCCAGAGGCATAGTAGGCATCTTCAACAAAATCATAGTGGAAAATTTTCCCCAAATTGGGAAAGAGGTGCCAATACAGATACAGGAAGCCTTTAGAACCCCAGCCAGACAAAACCCAGAAAGAAACTCTCCTCGCCACATTATACTCAAACTTCCAAACACACAAACCAAAGAAAAAATATTGAAAGCAGTTAGAGAGAAAAATCAAGTTACCTACAAAAGCAAGCCCATCAGGATTACAGCAGATTATTCAAAACAAACTTTTAAAGCCAGAAAGGCCTGGAGTGATATATTCCAAGTTCTGAAAGATAACAACTGTCAACCAAGGTTACTTTATCCTGCAAAGTTATCCATCCAAATAGATGGAGAAATAAAGACATTCCATGACAAAAGCAGGTTAAAGGAATATCTGAAGACAAAACCAGCTCTACAGAAAATACTTGATAGAATCCTCCATGCTGAACAAAAGGAAAAGCACACATATAAGGAACCTAGAAAAAACCAGCCATACTCAAATACCAGTTAACACAAGAGAGCACAGGTAGAACAAGTAACACACACACACACACACAAATGGCAAACATAAATACACACCTTTCAATAATATCTCTTAATATCAACGGTCTCAATGCCCCAACGAAAAGACATAGATTTGCAGACTGGGTTAAAAAGCAGGATCCTACAATTTGTTGTCTTCAAGAAACTCACCTTTCTACAAAGGATAGACATTATCTTAGGGTGAAAGGTTGGAAGACGGTGTTTCAAGCAAATGGACCTAGAAAACAAGCAGGGGTTGCTATCCTAATATCAGACAGGGTGGACTTTAGTCCGAAGTTAGTCAAAAAAGATAAGGAAGGTCACTTTATATTGATTAAGGGCACACTACAACAGGAGGACATTACAATCCTAAACATATATGCACCTAACATGGGGGCTCCCAAATTCGTCAAACAAACACTATTAGAACTAAGGTCACAGATCACACCAAACACAGTGGTGGTGGGTGACTTTAACACCCCACTCTCATCAATTGACAGGTCATCCAGGGAAAGAATAAACAGAGAGGCATCTGGAGTAAATGAGGTCATAGAAGGAATGGACCTAACAGATATATACAGGACATTTCATCCAAAGGCTGCAGAATATACATTCTTTGCAGCAGCACATGGAACATTCTCTAAAATAGACCATATATTAGGACACAAAGCAAATCTTAACAAATTCAGGAAAATTGAAATAATTCCTTGCATTCTATCTGACCACAATGGAATTAAACTACAAATCAGTAGCAAGAAAGGCAATAGAGCATACACAAAATCATGGAAACGAAACAATACACTACTAAATGATGAGTGGGTCAATGAAGAAATCAAAAAGGAAATCAAAAAATTTATAGAGTCAAATGATAATGAGAACACAACATACCAAAATCTCTGGGACACAATGAAGGCAGTTCTAAGAGGTAAATTTATAGCCTTAAGTGCCTATATTAAGAAATTAGAAAGGTCGCAAGTAAACGACCTAATGCTTCACCTTAAAGCCTTGGAAAAAGAAGAACAAGGCAAACCAAAAAGTATTAGACGGGAAGAAATAATAAAGATTAGGGCAGAAATTAATGAAATAGAAACAAAAAGAACAATCCAAAGAATTAATGAAACAAAGAGTTGGTTCTTTGAAAGGATAAACAAGATTGAAAAACCCTTAGCATATCTGACCAAAAGAAAGAGAGAAGAGACACAAATTAATAAAATCAGAGATGAACAAGGTAACATCACAACAGATGCCAGAGAAATTCAAAAAATTATAGGGACATACTATAAAAGCATATACTCCACAAAGTATGAAAATCTGAAAGAAATGGATGATTTCCTTGATCTATATGACCTACCTAAATTAAATCAAAATGAGATTAATCACTTAAATAGACCTATAACAAACATGGAGATCCGAACAGTTATCAATAATCTCCCAACTAAAAAAAGCCCAGGCCCGGATGGATTCACTGCTGAATTTTACCAGACTTTTAAGGAAGAGCTAACACCATTGCTTCTTAAGCTTTTCCAGGAAATAGAAAAAGAAGGAATCCTACCAAACTCCTTCTATGAGGCCAGCATCACCCTGATACCAAAACCAGGCAAAGATAGAACAAAAAAAGAAAATTACAGACCAATCTCCCTCATGAACATAGATGCAAAAATTCTCAACAAAATATTGGCAAACAGAATACAAAAGTATATCAAAAAGATCATTCACCCTGACCAAGTAGGCTTTATCCCAGAGATGCAGGGATGGTTCAACATACGCAAATCTATAAATGTAATACATTACATAAATGGGTTGAAGGACAAAAATCACATGATCATCTCATTAGATGCAGAGAAAGCATTTGACAAAATCCAACATCCCTTCATGATAAAAGTCCTACAGAGACTGGGAATAGAAGGAACATATCTCAATATAATAAAGGCTATTTATGACAAGCCTACAGCCAACATATTACTAAATGGGGAAAAACTGGAAGATTTTCCACTAAAATCAGGAACAAGACAAGGGTGTCCACTGTCTCCACTTCTATTTAATATAGTTTTGGAAGTCTTAGCTATAGCAATAAGGCAAGAGACACACATAAAAGGGATACAAATTGGAAAGGAAGAAATCAAGTTATCATTATTTGCAGATGATATGATTCTATACATAAAGGACCCTAAAGACTCTACTAGCAAGCTGTTAGAGCTGATCAAAACCTACAGCAATGTAGCAGGATACAAAATAAATACACAGAAATCAGTAGCCTTCGTATATGCTAACAACAAACACAGAGAGGATGAAATCAGAGAATCACTCCCATTCACAATTGCATCAAAAAAAATAAAATACCTTGGAATAAACCTAACTAAGGAAGTAAAGAATCTATACAATGAGAACTTTAAGACACTCAAGCGAGAAATTGCAGAAGACACTAGAAAGTGGAGAAACATCCCTTGTTCCTGGCTTGGAAGAATCAATATCGTGAAAATGGCAATCTTACCTAAAGCAATCTACACATTTAATGCAATCCCTATCAAAATTCCAAAGGCTTTCTTCATGGAAATAGAAAAAACAATCCAAAAATTCATTTGGAATCATAAAAAACCTCGAATATCTAAAATAATACTGAGCAACAAAAAAGAGGCTGGTGGTATCACCATACCTGATTTTAACCTATACTAAAGAGCCATAGTAACAAAAACAGCATGGTACTGGCACAAAAACAGACATGTAGATCAGTGGAACAGAATAGAGGACCCAGATGTAAGCCCAAGTAGCTATAGCCACCTGATATTCGATAAAAATGCCAAAAATACTCATTGGAGAAGAGACAGCCTCTTCAGCAAATGGTGTTTTGAAAACTGGATAAATATCTGCAGAAGGATGAAAATAGATTCTTCTCTCTCGCCATGCACAAGAATTAAGTCCAAATGGATTAAAGACCTTAACATCAGACTGGAAACTTTGAAACTGCTAGAGGAAAAAGTAGGGGAAACCCTTCAACATATTGGTCTTGGCAAAGACTTTCTGAATACAACCCCAATTGCTCAGGCAATAAAACCACAGATTAACCACTGGGACCTAATGAAATTACAAAGATTTTGCACCGCAAAGGACACAGTGAAAAAAGCAAAGAGGCAACCTACAGAATGGGAAAAAATCTTCGCCAGCTATATATCTGATAGAGGATTAATATCTAGGATATACAAAGAACTCAAAAAGTTAACTAATAAGGAATCAAACAGGCCAATCAAAAAATGGGCTAAGGAGCTAAATAGAGAGTTCTCAAAGGAAGAAATACGAATGGCATATAAGCACCTAAAAAAATGTTCTATGTCACTAGTCATCAGGGAAATGCAGATTAAAACTACATTGAGATTCCATCTCACTCCTGTCAGATTGGCCACCATCATGAAAACAAATGATCATAAATGTTGGCGGGGATGTGGAAAAAAAGGAACCCTTCTGCACTGCTGGTGGGAATGCAATCTGGTCCAGCCATTGTGGAAAACAGTGTGGAGGTTCCTAAAGCAGCTAGAGATTGATCTACCATATGACCCAGCTATAGCACTCCTAGGCATATATCCAAAGGACTCATCTCATTTCCTTAGAAGTACATGCTCAACCATGTTTATTGCTGCTCAATTTATAATAGCTGGGAAATGGAACCAGCCTAGATGTCCCTCAACAGATGAGTGGATAATGAAGATGTGGTACATTTATACAATGGAGTTCTACTCAGCGGTAAAGAAAAACGAAGTTATGAAATTTGCAGAAAAATGGATGGACCTGGAAAGTATTATACTAAGTCAGGTAACCCAGGCCCAGAAAGCCAAGCGCCACATGTTCTCCCTCATATGGGGATCCTAGCTACAGATGACTGGGCTTCTGTGTGAGAATGAAAATACTTAGTAGCAGAGGCCAGTAAGTTGAAAAGGAGACATAAAGGGTGGAGAAAGGAAGGGAGGAGGATACTTTATAGGTTGATATTGTATATATGTAATTACAATGATTGTAATGGGGAGGTAATATGATTGAGAATGGAATTTCAAACGGGAAAGTGTGGGGGTGGGGAGGGAGGGAATTACCATGGGATATATTTTAATCATGGAAAATGTTAATAAAAATTAAAAAAAAAAATAATCACATAGTCTATCTCTGTATAAAGTTAAAATTGGAGATGGGATATTGGTAGTATGTCAAAAAAGTCCAACTTAGTTTCAAGTCTTTTTTGTATAACTTTTACCCTCTTGATTAATAGCAATTATCATTTGGAATTGTATGATGATATATAATATGGGATATGAAAGGAAATTACAGAAAAATATTCAAATATTTCATATCTGACTGTTTCAATAAAATGGAAAGAAAACAAAAGCATTGCTCTTATTGGATGTAAAAGATTATGAGAGTCCTGTATTAATTGTGGCTTTATAGGAATAGTTTATGTAGATTTCAAGATTTTTACCATTTAAAGATCATCTGAGATTTCTTATGCATCTGTGGCTTCTATAGATGAGATTCAAATAACCTTGAGTCATCCATAAGAACCTAGAAAATGGCCAAGCCTGTGGTATAGGTATATAATTCCAGCTACTCTGAAAGGTCACAAGCTCAAAGTAATCTGGGCTACCAAGTGAGTTCTAGTCCAGTATAGGTAACTTAGTGGGATTCTAAATCTATAATTTCAATCAAAGTAAAAAAAATAAATAAAAGAGGGGTGGTGATTATAGCATACTTTCCTAGCATGCTGAAAACCAGGGGCTGAATTACCATTACTAAAACAAACAAACAAAAAAGGCAGAACAACCGTGATGAAAGAAAATGAATACTTTGTTACTTCAGTACACTCTTTCATTTATGCCCAACCAGTCAATAAATCATTTAAACAGGGCTGGAGAGATTGCTTAGTGGTTAAGCACTTGCCTGTGAAGCCTAAGGACCCAGTTAGAGGCTTGATTCCCCAAGACCAACGTTAGCCAGGTGCACAAGGGGGTGCAGGCGTCTGGAGTTCCTTTGCAATGGCCGGTGGCCCTGGCATGCCCATTCTCTCTGTCTTTCTTGCCCTCCCATTTTTTCTCTCTCTGTTGCTCTCATATAAATAAATAATAATGAACAAAAAATTTTAAAAAATCATTTAAACATGTAATAATGACTGAAAAATCAAAACCTAGCACTAGGCTTAACCTCACATGTCCTGGGTGCTCAGAGCAGGTGAGCCTGAGTTCCTGTGTCATACAAAAAAGTCTGTGGAGGCCTCAGATCACCCTGGAATTCTCATCAGCCTCCATTCTAGTCTTTGTACATGCTTGCTCTTGGTTATTATGAGAAATGTCTCCATTTATAAGATTAAGCACCTGTAAATCCTAAAGAGTAAGTAAGTTCTGTTATTTAGATGTATGCAAGTGTTAAGACTTAAATGCTTAATAAACACTGTGAAATTGAATAATTTGTTTCAACAGTCAATTCCATAAATAGCTCAAGTGTTTTAAAGGCAGGAAGTAAAATAGCAATCTTACATTTCATGCCTACTTCAGGTACTGAGAAAAATTGATTTTATCGTTACAAGGTACACAAGAAGTCAGAATTGTAATTTGTAAATAAAACCATTAAAACATTACTTAATAATCTGGAAGTACATGGGTAACAGATTTACAGTGGAAATACCTGATGCCCTGCCGTCGCTATTTTATTTCAGTTAAACACATCAGCATTCCAATTTCTTGAAGATGTGTTATTTTTATCTTCTATGCTAGAGAACAATTTTGTTTACTCCCAGGAGGTTTAAATTTGATTTGAACTCACAGCAGAGTTTGTGCTGATGAATAGCTTTTCATTGAACATGAATAAATTGAGAAATTCAGATTAGTCAGCCACTTTTTCTTCATTATTTAAATTCCAGAGAAGCATTTAGCAAAAATAGAACACAAAGGATTGTGTAGTTGATGAATTGCTCTATATGATGGGCTGAATTAATGAAGTTATTAATGAACTAGAAACAGCCTTTTTTACAGCATATCTGTGAAAATGATTGTTTTAAGTTAATAGACAAAAAAGGTCCATTGGCAACAAAGCAAAAAGAGCAAATGCTTTGTTCAGTGAATAACAGGCTGGAGTGAGGAGACAGAGATACATATGTTTATTGTCCCTTCTAAATGCTTTAACTACTCTTCTTTTTACTAAACAAAATTTGAAATTTGAGTAGACATACTTAGAAAACAAGATGAAGAGTGAAGAAGAGATAAAGAGAGAGATATATATGCATGCATCTTTGGATGATCTTCCTTCATTAATAATCACATATATCATATATGCTATAATATATAAATAATATATTATATATATTATTCTACATAGCTCTTCCCCCTAAAAATTGACACTTTTATAAGCTCGTAAAAATCATATAATTTCAAAAGTAGGTGCTATCCTTTGGCCTTCATTTTCTTTTATATGATAATATTTTTGTAAATAAGTTTGTAATAGGTATTAACATTCACGTGTTGTTTTCAGTTCCTATGTTAAATACTCTAGATGATATTATTGTGATGGTAACTTTGGCTATGACATATTATTAACTTGCAAGTTCTGAATTTTTTAAGACATTGTACATACTTTGGAAACAATATATTTTACTTACCACATTTTCAGGTATTAGAATATTATGATATGATAAAGCTATAATTTATATTTCATATAGTTAAGTATGTACATTTTCCTTTGAATATCCAGTTTTGAAGATGAATATATAATTCCATGCCTTGGATACAATCCATCTGACTATACAATTACTTTAGATTTATAAATAATAAAACTATCACATGTAAGATTTTTGATTTTAACTTTCTGAACAGAAAGCCATTGAACATCATACACCGGGGAAAACTTTAATTTTTTCTTTAATTTTCTAAATACTTTTATTTATTTATTTACAAGCAGAGGGAAACAGAGAAGATTATATAGTATGCAATTTGCTTTACGTGGGCACTGAGAAATCAAACCAGGGTCCTTTGGCTTTGCAGGCAAATGCCTTAACTGCTGTACCATTTCTCCCACATAAAACGTTTTGTAAGAGAAAACAAAACAATCAATTTGAAAAGTTGTGAGGAGGATGAATCAGTCTGTTCATTCAGGAAGTACTAAGTGGTAGTTGATTCACAAATATATTGTTGTAATTTCCATTTATGAAATGTTCAGTATTATAGACATCTTGAAAATACTCAACATGAGTACCTAAGTTCAGATGCCAATACCACATATAAAAGCCAGATGCTAGAGTAGGTGTCTCTGACCACAGAGTATCTATGGTAAGAAGGGAGGTGCAGAATGAGGAACCAGCCAGAACTCAGTCAGAATTAACAAACTATGACATTCAAAAATTGAAGAATGATTTTTACCCAACATGATAAAAATAATCACATTTTTTCTAACAGTATATTCATATTCTCTGTCTCCATCTCTCCCCCTTCTACCTTCCTTACCACTTCCTCAATATTGATATTGCTATTTTCAGCTTTATTTATTAACATTAAAGTCATTTTACTTTTACAAACTGAATATATCTATCTTGCATTCTTCCTCCAAAGCAATGCCAAAAAGAATATAATAATAACAGAATCACATGACATGGTAAGTATATTACACAATTTAATAAAGTCCTAATGTACACTTTGAGGGATATTTTAAGCTCCAAGATTACACTGTTTAGATCTAAAAAAAAAGAACCTCACCTTCTAAACACTTAAGGAAATTGCTTTATTCATAAAAGAAGCTTGCAAATAATGATTTGGTGATAAAGTACATTACATAGAGAAATATGTTACTATATATAGATAGCATATATATTTGGCTTGCTACTTATGAAGTACAAATTAGAAGGTTGCTATCTGGAAAAAAATCTCACTATCAATCAGATGGTCATGGAAATATAACTTTGTCATCTCAAACTCAATATCTTTATTTTAAACTAAGACAGCTACTTCATGAATGCTGTGAAGTTTGAAAATTATTGGTATATAGATAATAGAGACTACATATCCAATTAGTTTGACTAATGATTCCCTCTCCTTTCATTTTCCTGTTAGTATTTTGAGTAATGAAAACATAAGCTACAACAGAAGATTTCTGGAAATGGTTGAGTGTAAAGAAGTTATTTTTGAAAGTTAAAAAATAAAGAAGACTGAAAGGTGTTGAAGAGGGCAGGAGAGTGGAATGATATCCTCTTTACAGTAGATGGAAAAAGTTCAGAGGACAGTGCCATCAGCAAAGACAGATACAGAAGGAATACAGTAAAAATAGGTTTTTCAGAGTTAGAAAATGGGATCAAGAAAGCTAACATATTGGAATTTGAAGTGGTAATGGTAGTTCTGAAATTGTAAGCAGGAGCCAATCATGTGGGCAGCAGTAGAATGGTCTCTGTGGTCATATCAATCAACATAAAGATTGAAGATTTATGAGACTCATACAGAGATTGCTAAAGCATCCACCAAGCTTTGAACAGCAGGAAGGCAAATTAATAAGCAGTGAAACAATACATGGCTCCAACATCTTATTCCTTGATTGACTAACCAAAAGAGAATTAGATATTTAATTATGTTCATTTGCATAGTTTATACAGGCAATAGTGGATGTTTTTGTACAATGTATTCAAAGATTTAAAAAAATCAAGATAATTTTAAATGTGAATTTTATATTGTCTTTATGTGAGTTGTATTTTGGATCACATTAAAGTTTTGAGTAGTATAGTTATTCATAATATAAATTTACTTTACTATACATTTGTAGTGTGAATTATAATATTGAATTATAACTGGAATTTTAAATACATAGTTTTCATTGGTGTCTTATTTGCTCTGTATTTATTGCCACAGGTAATAATCTCATAGATTTAGACATAATGGAGTTAATAAAAATTGCCTCTCTCTTTATATTTTAAGTGTGTCAATTTTCCTTTGACTCTGGCATTGTCTTTACTAACCATATAAATATTTCATTTTTATTTTTATTTTATTTTATTTTAGGGTTTTTTTAATTAGTTTTCTATTCAGCAAATACAGGCAGTTTGGTACCATTATTAGGCTCATCCATGACCTATCCCATCCCCACTGGCCCCTCCTTGTTGAGGTATATGGGTCATGCCTTGTGGAGTTAGCCCACAGTTATTAGTACTATAGATGCCTCTGCATATCCTGACCCAACATGTGGCTCTGCCATTCTTTCCACCCCATCTTCTGCAAAATTTCCCTGAGTCATGTTGGGTTCATTTTTGGTCTGGTTCAGTGATGAGGTGTTGGGGGCCTCTGAGGCTCTGGCTCTCTGATTTGGTAGGAGTTGATTTTTCTCTGTATTGGTCTCCTTCCCCCTTGTGCTGGCATCTGGTTCATCAGGAAATCAGCACCATTGCTTGGTTCACTAATTTGCCTTAGTTTCAGCCCAGGCCCTTTTGAGGTATGATGGGATGGCTCTCTCCTTAGGATCTGCATCTATCTGAAACAGATTCACAGATTCTCCAATGGAGAGTAAGTTAGTTCCAGGACAAATGATGTAACCCTTACTTTTTTTTATATTTTTAATAGAGAGTTTAATAGGTGTAGGCCTTCTTGTAGCCCATGACTGATGGTAGCTTGATATTGGAGAGAGGGTTTATGTTTGAATATGATTCTGATTTGTTTCCCAGCTCCAGCTATGGGTCCCGTACCACTGAGGGGATCAGTTAGCCAAATCAAGAGCAGTTGGTTCCCCATCATGGCTGTGTGCCACTATTGCATGTGTGTGGGCATCACAACAGGTAATTTGTTGCTAAGTAGGTTGGACCATGAGTTGCTTGGAGAGATATTGGTTATTTCCTCCAGTAGCCCATGTAGCACCTTCTGGTACTAGATACACTGACTGTCTGGGGACTGACTCTCTCCTGGCTTCCAGCCATGCTGTTCCATTTTTCATGTCAGCTGCATATGGTGTCTTCAACAATAGGGTCTTACCACTAAAATTTGGTGGGTCATCAAATACTCTGACAGAAATCTGTCATTCTTTTAGGAAACCTTGTAGGTTTCTCTGATCAAAAGCTCATTGTGGATAATAGCCCCATGCTGGTACTGGGAGTCACAGGTCAGTGCCCACTTAAAAAATGAGGAAGAATATAACTAATATACAAAAGTTAGGGAGGAGAGAGAGAGAGAGAGAGAGAGAGAGAGAGGAAGAGGGAGAAGGAAGGAGGGAAGATGTAGAAGGTTTAGGTTAGATTGATCCTACCTTCTCCAGTCTCTTGTGGTTCAGGTGTTTCCTATAAGGCCCTAGTGAGGGTTCAACCATTTTGTCTGCCTTTTAGGAAGTAAAATTTTATGGTACCATTGCTGTTTGGGTATAAATTAGTGTTTCCCACCCTTTCTTTGCCCTCCCCTCCCTCCCCATCCATCCTAGTGTCTAGTCCATGAGATGCTTGCTGGGTATGTAAGGTATCTTGGCTAGGTTCAGGTTAGGTGCTGTAGATGAGTGTGGTGGTTTGATTCAGGTGTCCCCCATAAACTTAGGTGTTCTGAATGCTAGGTTCCCAGCTGATGGATATTTGGCAATTAATGCCTCCTGGATGGAGTGTATTGTTAGGGGCGGGCTTATGGGCTTTATAGCCAGTTTCCTCATGCCAGTGTTTGGTACACCCTCCTGTTGCTGTGGTCCACCTATGTGGGCCAGGGGGTGATGTCCACCCTCTGCTCTTGCCATCGTTTTTCCCTGCCATCGTGGAGCTTCCCCTTGAGCCAGTAAGCCAAAATAAATCTCTTTTTCCCAGAAGCTGCTCTTGGTTGGGTGATTTCTAACAGCAATGTGAACCGGACTGCAACAGTAAAGTGGTACCGAGGAGTGGGATTGCTGCTAGACACCTGACTGTGTGGCTTTGGCCTTTTGGAGCTGATTTTCAAGAGGAATGTGAGAGGATGTGAAACCTTGGCCTAAGATGCCTTGCAGTGCTGTAAGTACAGCTTGATGGACTGTTCTGGTCAGAGTTGAAAGACCAGAATGCAGTGTAAGAACTATGGACTGTGAGGTTTGGCTTATGAGGGGGAGAAAGAGCTTTGCCTGGACTGGGCTAGCAGTTTGTATGGAAAGCTTGCTATAATGCCTGTGTCCTGAGAAGTTGTGCAGGGTGGCTTTGCATAGAAATGAACTGGTGTGTGCAGAGGGATATGGCACAGAAAGAAAAATCTTTGGGTGAATTGTTCCCCGTTCAGCTGCAACTGAGAGATTACAACCTTTGAGATTGGGCTAGCTGACCTGCGCTGGGGCAACAAGAAGAATGTAGACTCTTTTGAAGGGGCCTGAGTGCTCAAGGAGTATCCTGTTCTTCAAAGTCTGCTTTATTCCCCCCTGGATTAACAAATTGGCCCCTACCTGGTATTGTGGAGTATAAGAAATGCTGGAAAGAGGGTCATTGAGTTTGCAACACGGTCTTGTGTTTTGGAAATGGCCATGGGCAGTGTGAAGCAGGTTTGCTGGTTGCCTGCATAGAGGTCCCATGGGGCAATGAGGATGAACCGTGGCTTGCAGTGGAGACCCAGCGGAGATGCCGGGACCATGAGATGGCTGCCGAGGAGCTGCCAGCCCCGATGAAGTTTTCCAGGACTGTGAGTAGCCTAGCTGGAGGGGCGGAATTGGAATGCCAGAGACTTGTTGCTGGTTAGAATTATCAGACTTGAAGATTTGTCACTGGCTAGAGTTGCTGGACTTGAAGCTACAGTTTGATATTTGCCCTGGTTGTTTAAATCTTGTATTGGTTGAATGTTTCTTTGCTATGCCCAATGCCATCTATTGCAGTGTGAATATTCTGTTCCATTATGGGTTTTTTGAGGTTATATTTTGGTATTATGGCTCAGTTAAAAGATCTTGGACTATGGGAATGTATGAACATCATTGTGATTGATAAAAACTATGGGGACTTTTAAAGTCAGACTGAATGCATTGCATTTTATATCATGTATGATTATCAGTTTATGGGGGCCAGGGGCGGAATGTGTTGGTTTGATTCAGGTGTCCCCCATAAACTTAGGTGTTCTGAATGCTAGGTTCCCAGCTGATGGATATTTGGCAATTAATGCCTCCTGGAGAGAATATATTGTTAGGGGCGGGCTTATGGACTTTATAGCCAGTTTCCCCATGCCAGTGTTTGGCACACCCTCCTGTTGCTGTGGTCCATCTTCTGTTGGCCAGGGGGTGATGTCCACCTTCTGCTCATGCCATTGTTTTTCCCTGCCATCGTGGAGCTTCCCCTTGAGCCAGTAAGCCAAAATAAATCTCTTTTTCCCAGAAGCTGCTCTTGGTTGGGTGATTTCTAACAGCAATGCAAACTGGACTGCAACAATGAGTGAGACTATGTGGCTTTTTTTTTTTTTTTTCTGTGGTTGGGTATGTTCACTGAGGATGATCTGTTCCAGGTTCACTCATTTTTCCTCAAATTTCTTTGTGTCATTTTTTCTTACTGCTGTGTTGAATTCCACTGTGTATAAATACCACGTTAGTTATCCATTCTTCTAGTGATGGACATCTAGATTGATTCCAGCTCTTAGCTATTACAAATTGAGCCACTACAAACATGGTTGAGCAAATCTCTCTGGCCTGTGGTTTGAAGGTTTTAGGGTAGAAGCCCAGTAAGGGAATAACTGGGAAGATTTCATTTTTAAAATAAAAGATTGAATGTATATGACCACCAGGGTATCAGCTGTTTCAGGAGAAAAGAAGTTTGACAATCCATGCTTTGTTACAAGAGTGTTCACATTTATCACAGGCCATTCCTATAGACCCTGAGTGTTGTCATAGTCTCATGGATGTTTAATAACATACATACAACAAATCCTAATTTGAGGCTATCTATAAATTAAGTTTAAATTTTTTTTAATTTAATTTATTAGTTTTCTTTTCCGTAAATACAGGCAGTTTGGTACCATTATTTAGGCTCATCTTCCCATTAGACCCTCCTTGTTAATGAAAATGGGTCGTGCATTGTGGCATTAGCCCCCAGTTATACACAAAATAATTCTTAAATAGCTCATTAGCTTGAAGTCATCCTTTCTCTGACTAGATTTTATGTGAGATGTTTATGCCAATTGTCTTCCAACCTTTCATTCATTGTCTTATTAGGTTTGTTGAATATATTAGACATAGCTTCAGCTTGGGGTTCTATGACTGAAGTTTCCTATAAGTTTGCATTAGAGGCTTCCATAGTGGGAATAGTCATCTATAGTTGGGATCTCTTGGATTGGTGTCTTGCATTTTATTTTATTTTGTGATGCAGTTTGTCCATCTTGATGTAGTATTTTTAAACCTGAATTTGTGCTTATTGTGTTGTATAAAGACATCAATTACAATGCTTAAAATATTAAAAAGGAACTAATAAGTGCTTTGTAGATAGCATAATAGATATATTATGAGTGTTCAGTTAAATAGCAAAATAAGGAGATTATCTATAAAGTGGTTAAAAATCTAACTAAATGGGGCTAGAGAGATTGCTTAGTGTTTAAAAGTTTGATTCCCCAGGACCCAAGTCAATCCTGAGGCACAAAGTGACACATGTATCTGGAGTTTTGTTTTTACAATTGAAGGAGACCCTGATGCACCTATACTCTCTCTGATTCTCTCTCTGTTTCTGTGTTCTCTTTCTGTAAAATAAATAAATAAAAATATTTTTATAAAGCTATCCAGAATGATAAGGAAAAGCTGAATGGGTGACACAAATTAATCAAGGTAAGGAATAAGAACATCACTATAGACCATACATACATTGAATATAGTAAATAGTTTCACAAATAATTTAAAACAATAAACCTCACTCTTTACTCAATTGTGAATAAATTTAACAAGTAAATTAATTAAGACATTCCCATGTCTAATGCATATCCATGATAAATTTGTCTACGAGCTGAAGGGAGGAATAGTACCACTCTACATTAACTTTCCAATTTATAACATGATGTAAACACTGCCGTGATATCAATACCAGAGAAACAACTCAAAATTTCACTGTGTGACTTCCATAATCAATATAAATAAGAAATTTCTAGCAGAATTTACCAAAGCAAACCAATAGCATATAAAAGGCCAATATGCCCTAGCGAAGTAGGGTTTACCTGATAATCTAATTCTGTTTAAATATTTTAAATCTATTGTTGCAATGAATATCAACTAATATAACCATATGATTCATTCAGTATAAAAAAATGTCTTTAGCTAAACTCAATGATGTAATAACTTTAATCATCATAAAACTATTATCAAATTAGATAAAAACAGGAAACTAAATTTAAAAAAGTCTCCACAAAAACTTACATCTATTATCACACACAGTCACAAGTGCCTAAGTAACTCCTTTAACCTGACTAAAATCCAAGTAGCACTATGTCCTTTCACTGCTCTTAATCATTATAACTGAGGTCCTTATTCACAAGACAAGAAATTATATAAAAACCAAAAATTGAAATAAACAAGCAGGAAAACTGCTTCTATTTATAGACACCATTAATTCTGCATCATAAAATTGAAAAAGATACAACAAAAAGTATAAGATCTAATAAGTCACTTTAGCAATGGTACAAGATACAAGTCAGTATTATTTTAAAAAAAATGAGTTTCAGAGCTGGAGAGATGTCTCAGTGGCAAAAAGCACTTGTTTCCAAAGTCTGATAACCTGGGTTTGATTCATCAGTTTTCAAATAAAGCCATATGAACAAAATGTCCCATACATATGGTGTTCCAACATAGAAGCAGGAGGCTTTGGCACAACCATTTCTTTCTTTCCTTCTCTCTCCCTGTCTATCTGTCTCTCACTCACTTGCTTGCTCATTCTCCATCACTTCCCATTCCCCTCTCTCAACTTTTCCCTGCCTCCTTTTTCATAGCTAACTAAATAAATGCTCTTATATGACACAAAAGTCGTGTCTCCATATATCAGTAATATACTATCTGCAAAATAAAACTTTTTTGTTTCATGTGTGTGTGGTGTCTGCATGTGTATGTTCATGTTAAGGCAAGAAAAATATGTCAACTATCCTTTTATATGACTCTTCTGCCTGAAACACTTTCTCAGTGATCATGAATGTCTCTAGTTTTCAGTCAGTCTGGCTGACCAGTGAGCCCCAGGAATCCTTCTTTCCATTTCAACTCTATCCTCAGAATTAGGGTTACAAGCAAGCACAACAATGATGAACTTTTTGTGTGGATGCTGGTGTTGCATTCAGGACTTTTTGGCTTGAATAAGCAGTGTTTTTAGCTGCTAAGCCATTTTATTCAGATCCCAAATTAAAAATTATATAAAATATATTTTATATTTGTTTGGAAGATACACAAAGTACATGAAAAATTTGCATATAAACCTAATGAAGTATTTATAAGATCAGAGAGCTAAGTTGAGTCTTAAAATTAAAACATACCCATTGATCATGGACACAAGGAAAAAAATGTAATTAGGTTTTGCTTCTTCCCAGATTCTTCTATAGGTGTAATGTAATTTTAAATGAAAACTCTAACAAATCTAATAAGTGTGCCTTAAATGTTTTTGGAAATGTAAGAACATTAGATTATCCCAAAAAACACTTTAAAAAGCAAAGTTAAAAGAATTATAAGTAATATGACATACTTCTTCTGCAAGGTTAAAATATATTCTACTATATACATATGCCATGATTATGAAAAGCCTTGGTCCTGAGGTGATGGCTCAATGATAAAAGATGCTTCTTGCAAGCCTGTTGGCCCAAGTTCCACATAATGCCAGATACAAAGGGATATAAAGTGCCTGTAACCCCAATGCATCCACAGCAATGGTAGTTAGTGAGAACCAGAAGAATCTGGAAGTTCAGGAACCAGCTAGACTGACATCCGTGTAACAGCAAAAGATACATGGAAACCCTGGCTTAACCAAGGTAGAAAGAGAGGACAAATGCCCTAGATTGTCTCCATGCCTTCATATGTGCACAGTGGCATGCATGTTTAAACACACACACGCACACGCGCACACACACACACACACACACACACACACACACACGTCATACACATCCAAAAATATACACATGCACACACAATAAAGACTACTTTATTGAATATTAAGAGAAATTATAGAGAACATGTTTGGAATTCACCATGTGATACATGATTATTATTGAATAAATGATCCAATTAAAATCAGAAGTGTATTTAATCAGACACTAATGATATAGAAATAGCATATAAGCAGTTAACAATGAGGCTGTACTAGATGTGGTGGCATAGGCTTTTAATCCAAACACTCAGGAGGCAGAAGTAGAAGGATTGAGAGTTCGAGGTTACCCTGGGACTTCAGAATGAAATGAAGGCTAGAATGGGACTCTATGTGGAAGAAAATAACAATAACTACAAAGTGCAGGAGAGATGCTCAGTGGTTAAGGTACTTGCCTGCAAAGTCAATGACCCAGGTTCACAAATAATTTAAAACAATAAACTTCACTGTTTACTCAATTGTGAATAAATTTAACAAGTAAATTAATTAAGACATTCCCATGTCTAATGCATATCCATGATAAATTTGTCTACGAGCTGAAGGGAGGAATAGTACCACTCTACATTAACTTTCCAATTTATAACATGATGTAAACAGTGCCGTGATATCACATAAAGCCAAATGCACAAAATCGCATATGCATCTGGAGATGCATACCCATTTTCTTTGTCTCTCTTTATCTCCCTCTCCTTGAAAATTAAATAAATAAATAAATAAACAAGACACAAAATCACATGTCATAGGCCTAGGCAAAAACCACGGAGGAACTAGGGAGATGAGCAAGAGTGCTGCTTCTATGATAAGCCTGACAATCACTGCCAGGGTAAAGGAGACAGATGCTGAGGATACTAAACACATACCAAACAAGAAATCCAGAGGCTACTAATATCTCATCACTGAACTAGAATTAAAACACACCCACCACGGCTCAGGGATTTTACCAAAGGTCGGCGGGGAGAGTAATTCTAAGAGCCACAGGTTGGGACATTATACCTAGAGGTCTCCCCCACCCTCTGCCAAGAACTGACTATTGCTCTCACAATGGATAACCCACAACCCCTTGGGGAACACCAGAAACCCTACTGAGAAGGGCTCCCAAACAAACTGGGCCAGGGAAGAGGGAAAAGATGTTACCAACACAAATCCATACTGTGTTCTTAAGAAAAAAATAAAATAAAAATAAAAATAAATCCCCTATCATTCAGAAAGCAGTTTATTACAAAATCATGTAGGGTGCTACAACAGCATCCATTTCTCCCACTCTTACATGTTTACTCAAATGAAATGAGATAGACTAAGTTATATGACCTAAAACAAACAAACCCGAATATTATTCAGCTTGTGATTAGATAAACTGCTGATATCCACATTATGGGATAATATAGATTACTGGTATATACAAAAGTATAGCTAATTTTATTTATTTTTATATTTATTTATTTATTTGAGAGAGAGAGAATTGGAAGAGAGAAAGAGAGAATGGGCACACCAGGGCCTCCATCCACTGCAAATGAACTCCAGATGCATGCACCCCTTTGTGCATCTGGCTTACATGGGTCCTGGAGAATTGAACTTTGGTCCTTAGGCTTTGCAGGCAAATTCCCAGACATTTCCCAAGCCCCCCCAAATACAGCTAATTTTAAATGGCATTATGGTAAATGATATTATTATTACTACTATTGTATAGTTCTGAAAGTATTAAAAGCACTGTAAGGCAAACACATCATTGGTTTTGAGGGTTAAAGATAAACAGAGATTGACAGCACTTTCCCCAACTTCTGTGTATTGTTACAGTTTTATATCTTGATTTGGGTACAATCTGCTGAATATGTTAAATTTTCTGTATTTACATTTAACCTTCAATAATAGAAATATAAAGATAAAATATAATAAGAAAAAATATAATAAACATTCACACACATACACACACACACACACACACACACACACACACACACACACACACCATTACTCCCTTTAGTTTATACCCAAACCCACCTGGATTATTCATTATAGGTAGGTGAGTGACAGTAAGTTAAGCTTCTATTTGATCAATTACATTTATCAAAAGCAGATTTAAAATATTTAACAGAATTAACAAATATGGAAAAAATTGACCACATAAAATTTTGGAATTTAGCAAATTATCTCATCATCCACATTAAATGTTCTGACTGGTCCAGATCCTCTTGTCTGATGAGAGCTGCTCTATCCTAGCAAAATTCAGTCCTCAGGATTTTAAACTGTTTCCCATGGACAAAAATCTGTATCACCTCTAAGTTCCTTAGTGTTATAAAAAATTCTGTAAGATTATCTTTGAAAATAACACTCAACATTTCTTGACTTAATTCTAGAAGCTAGGTTTTCCCATTTCTATGTACCGTTTCAAACATTCTAAGGTGCTTTATTTCCTTGATGAGTTTTATCTATAAGTGCTTACACTGCTCTGCTAGCAGCATGATCTATGTAAATTGTCCACGCTCATTCATATAGTAGTCAGCTGGAATTATAATCCATTCTTTCTGGCTCCAGAGCATGGGAATATAATCAATATGCCAAAAAGGTTGAATTCAATCACCCACAGAGCGCAGTCAGGCAACACGAGCTGCCATGCACATGAGGCGCAGGAGAACAGAAAGCCCAGGCAGCGCCTTGCCTCAGTGTGCCACCTGGTATCCATTTAAAGCCAGTTAATGCCATGTATGAACACTGATCTGTCCAGGGAACGCTGGAAAAAAGAATGTGCTCCAGTAAATAATGTTTTGCATCATCATATTTTTAAAAAATCATATAGACCAATGAAGAGTCATTTATTGACTAAATGTAGTCCAAAGTCTACCAGTTCATTCACTCGACAGCAAAATTCACTATCCTAAGATACTTACACATTATGCTTTAGTCAATTATTAGAGGAAATGTGGTAAACACAATGTACTACAACATAACTCTCAGAATGTGCAGCTTCATAATAATATGTCAGTATCAGCTGGGCGTGGTGGCACACACCTTTAATCCCAGCACTCGGGAGTCAGAGGTAGGAGGATCACCATGAGTTCAGGGCCACCCTGAGACTCCATAGTGAATTCCAATTCAGCCTGACCTTGAGTGAGACCCTACATTAATATATATATATATATATATATATATATATATATATATATATGTCAGTATCTATGTTCATTTTAGTGTTTCTGGATAATAATGTAAACATTTCTCCTTGTAGCCACTTGGACAATCTTTTTTTTTTAATATATGAGTTACAACACAGTATCTGATGTGTAATACTAGTTTAATAATCATGACTGTATTGCAATTAGTAATTAGTCATTATTTATTATATTATTTTCATTTGTCTAAACTGTGTTCCACATTATTCTTTTTCACTGGACTTAAGGGAAATGAGATGAGGCACATAGCTACTAGGATGCCATTATTTGCAAAACTGTTCAGCTGTCTGATCATCATAGAAGAGGTGAGATGCTGTTGTGTCTCACTTGTTTTCTAAACTACCTTTCCTCTGACAGAAGTAACCATGTCTTTGCCTATCTTCCCTGTAGCTAGCATCAAGATAAGACAAACGTATCCATTACCAAATCTTTGAACTCATTTGTGACTTTTGAATAAGAAAGTAAATTAGATTAAGGACGAACATATCTGTGAATGTGACCTTTTCCTTCAAGCTTGTGAGAACTGGGGGAACAGGAACAGAATATTCACAATATTAGCAGTATTGTATGTCTGATGTATTTGCAATATTGTGTACATTCTTTATGTCCATTTACAAACCTGTCTTCATAGTTAAATGTAAGGAAAATCAGTGAGCAGAGGGCAAAACAACACTGGTTCTAGAAACTACTCTCTCTTTCACATTCAGATATCTCTGAAAATACCTGACCAAAAATTGTATTAAAGCATCTGATAAAGACTTTAACCATTATAATTGGCTCAGGATTTACTAAGACATTATTCACAAATTCAGACATTCTAAAACCCATCTTCCAGTTACACTGATTTTTTTTTTTCACAGAATAAAATTGAAGTTTAGAACTTTAGCTACTCAGGGAAGATTTCCTGACGCTCTGAAGGTAATGCTCAAAGGTAGAGGTGTGTGGGAATAAGACCATAACATTTCAGATTTTCAATCTACTGAAATTTCTCTTTCTCTTATCACAATTCCCCAAACCTGGAAAGAGCAGGATTTGGAAAGCTTCACTTCCATATCCTTACATTTCCAGACATGCTTGATCATGGTCAAAGAGTTGCAGCACTGAATATCCTAACATATATTTGGCTTTCAACAATCTCTAGTGTTCACTATACAAAAATACAAATAAATACCAAAAAAAAAAAAAAAAAGATTTTAAATCTCTCTCTCTCTCCATGAGAATGTGCAAGAGAGAGAAAAAGAGAATTGGTGCAACAAGGCCTCGCCCACTGCGATCAAGCTTTGTGCGCAGCTGTGCCCTTGTGCCCTTGTGTCGCTCTCTGTGTCTAGTTCACAGGGACCTGGAGAGTCAAGCATGCGTCCTTAGGCTTCACGGCAAGCAGCTTAATGGCTACACCATCTCTTCAGCCCTTTTGGTGGTTTTTTTTTGTTTTTTTTTTTTTTTTTTTTTTTTTTTTTTGAGGTAGAGTTTTGCTCTAGCCCAGCAGACTTGGAACTCAGTATGTAGCTTCAGGCTGACCTCAAACTCACAGTGATCCTCCTACCGCAAACTCCCGATTGCTGGGATTAAAGGCATGTGCTACGAGACCTGACTCAAATCTCTTTTTATATAGACACAAAACTGATATATGACCCCAAAGCTCTAGGCAATTCCTGTTTACTTCCTCTCTGAGATCACCATGTTAACCTTTTCCAAGAATGGCCACTTAAAAAATACATGCTCTCATTTAAAGTTATTTTACTTCATTTATTTAATAGTTGTCTATTGCCTCACCAAATTGTAATTTAAATCACTATATACATTTATATTTTTCTTTTTAACACATGCATTATCATCACTTGGAATAGGACTTTTTTTGCTTAAGGATTATTAGATAGTATTGTTTTGTGTATATATGCATATATCTAGACCTCTGGTAAACATGTTTTACATATTTGCATGTTTGTGTGTATTAACAGATTATTTTCTAGGAAAACATATGGGTGACTTCATTAATAATCATTTCAGCTTCTTATATCATTTTATTTTTTCTGTAGGTGGCCTCAATGGTTTAATATGTAATATCTTGTTAGTTTAGTTTTAGCACAGCATTAGAGTTTCAGATAATGCTTGGTAGGGAGGGCTAAAATAAAGAAAAGAAAATAATATAAGTATTAACCCAGAAATGTGTGGATTGCATGTCTAACTTATTCTGACATTGATGTTTGTGAGATAATGCATTTCAGATGGAGAGCTCTAATGTGATTGTTGACATGCCACTCTACTACCATAGAGAGGGCTTTCTTAGTCAATTTAATACCCAAAGAAGACATGCCAATGTTGTTTTGCAACTAAAAACCTCCCTCTTCAATAGGGATATGTCAAAATAGTGAAGCAGCCTGAAGTCTTAAGAGGGAAGAAATAAAAATGATGCTGACACTCCCATTGGTTTAATGAGAGTATGGCAGTAGAAGGCTGGATATGAGGTGCTTTGTCAAAGTGGACTCAGGACTATTTTTAGGAAATGTAGGCAGCCTTTTCTATTCATTCTATGTAATAGTAAGGGGAATGCAACAAGTTTTGTATACCAATAGAAAAAATAAAGTATACATGAGCATGACTCACATTTATTTGTTCAACATTTTCCCCACCTGAGTCTCAGTACTCAATCTTCCTTATAAAGTTGCAAGCTTTTTGTTTTGTATTGATGTTTTTGTTTCCTTTATTTCATACTCTTCAGAAGCTGCTATTATCCTTTATTTAGAATAATAGCTTCCCCAGCTCTCTCCCATAAAATGACTTGTGTTTGTGATATTTCCTCCTCAAGTTCTAAGTGGCTGGCAAATAATGGGCGTGGGCTAGAGGATCCGTATTGATTGTGACAGAATTGGGTTAGATATTTTGTGGAGTTAAAGCTTTAAAATTGTAATGCATACTACTCACATTTGTATTAATATAGGAATGACTGAATTTGCATGACCAATTCTGCTAGATTAGTCTCACTTTTATTGATAAATACTAGTCTTTGAATGTATATATACATTCCATTTTTATGAGATTTGTTAAAGTTGTTTCATTACATATAGATGACAAAATGAAGTTTGCTGCATGTGTGTGTATGAGTAATGAGGCAGTAGATGTGCATGCTTGTATGTGGGTTATTGTACCTAAATATGTAGATGTACATTCAATATCTGTGTATGCATGTGGAGGTCAGAGAATGCTGGCAATCCTATTTAAAATTTCTTATTTTTTGAGACAAGATCTCTCACTGAACAAGAGCTCACCAGTTTGGCTAGTCTCTCAAGCCAGAAGCTGTAGGGATTCCCTGTATCCGTATTCCCATTATTGCAATGACAGAAATATGCCACTCTGCATGGACATCTTGCACAGTAAGATGAACTTGGCAGAATCTTCCCTGTAATACTGGTCTTGCAAGCATGAAAGGTACAAGATGGAAGATACAAGAGTATCAGGGCCATGGAATCTGGCATTACGTATCTATAGAACTACTGAGGCCCTACAATACATGGCAGAATTTGAGTCCCTACAAAGAGGACCATGCCTTGTTCTCCGAACTGGCAAAAGGGCAACAATGCAGCAGTCTGCTACATGGATGTCCCTTAAAACAATGTCTGTCTCACCATCAGCATTCTATGACTATCAGCATTTACTTAAGTATCAATATTTTTTTTAACATTAATAAAATTTCAGCATTAAATTAAGTTAATCTCATGCAAAATTAAGTTTTTATTTCTAATAAGTTAATAGTGTACTTTTTATATTTTGTAAATGATATGTACATACCACACAGAATAGCAAAATAACAAATTTATGTTTTCTGTAGCCATATAGTGACATTCATGTTATATTATGCAAATCAGAATCAATATGTAGAATATGGTTCAAAATCTCCACAGTAACATAATGGAATAAGCTTTTGCAGAATATCATATATAAGTTTGTTAAAGAATATGTAGAAATGTTGGGAACTTTGTAATGAACTCAGTTATATAAGAAGGGCATAAATAAAATAATATCTCAATGTTATAGCACTCAAATTCAACAGCATAATACTTTAACTATTGTCAACTTCATATGAATTTTAACAAAAAATACTTGAGTAAATGTATAACAGAAAATATAGCAACATCCATTTTTATGTTTTCTTAAGTTGTGTGGCTAATTATAAAATAGTTTACAAAGAAATCCACAACTTAGGCACGCAATGTGATGATTATACAAAAATATTAGTACTTTCAGATAACTAATTTTCAACTCCAGATTACTGTATTTTTATCAGTCTCATTTCTCAAATAAATACATTTCTGTACTATAAAAGTTGTACATATTAGCTAAATTTACTTACAAATAATTTTATTATGATGTTACAATTTCATTATATATATATATATATATCATTTCTTCACTAGTTATGTTATATTATACTTATTATATTTATTCATAATCTGATAAAGAGAGCTCTTATATGATCCATTTTTATGCAACATATCACATGTTTACACACTTAAATAGAATGTTTAATCATAAAGTTTTATATTTTAATTACTGATGTGTATTAATTTATGTGTCAGAGCTA